>NW_026463010.1:0-71456 GCF_021730395.1 Mercenaria mercenaria | reverse complement strand
AGTCCCGGTCTGGCTGCACATTTTTCTCCCCGTTTTAATATTCAAGTTCTATACCGTGACATATTTTTTTTTTTTTTTTTTTTTTGCGAATTTCAAAATGGCGGGGAAATATGTCACGGTATAGAACTTGAAATATATTAAAACGGGGAGAAAGTGTGTAGGCGGCCGGGTAGCTCAGTCGGTAGAGCATCGGAACGGTATTCTGAGGCCCCGGGTTCGAGTCCCGGTCTGGCTGCACATTTTTCTCACCCTGTGACATTTGGCGCCCAACATGGGGCCGTGACGGCATTACACTGGTTAGTCTCCGACACCTGTAATTGCTTATATATAAAGTACCCTCTGAAATTCGAGGACAGATTTCAAAATGGTGGGGAAATATGTCACGGTATAGAACTTGAATATTAAAACAGGGAGAAAGTGTGTAGGCGGCCGGGTAGCTCAGTCGGTAGAGCATCGGAACGGTATTCCGAGGCCCCGGGTTTGAGTCCCCGTCTGGCTGCACATTTTTCTCCCCGTTTTAATATTCAAGTTCTATACCGTGACACTTACGTCGGGTAAATCTGTTTTTCTAACATTTTGAGACACCGTTACTGACCGTAACCTTTACAGAACGTGTTTTTCGTTGTTTTATTGTCTAGATATACTAGATCTCAAACCAAATATTCCGCTTTTCCATCGCGCATAAATCGTTCAAAGACAATCTTAAATTTCACTCAAGTTTTTGTTTACGTACGGGAGACGCTTCCATTTGAGCGGAAATTGCGCCTATATGACACTGACGGATAATGCGCTGACGAATATCGACGTTATCATCGTCGTCAGAATGCAGCAAAACATCGATCTTTGCCCAAAAATAATTTTGAAATTTTTAAAATTTCAATTTTTATTTTTTTCGAAAATGACGGAAAATAGGGTCGGCGGGTCTGAGTAACGAAAAATCAAAGAACTCTGGCCTAAGGCACAACCATGGGACGTAGACTCTCGGAGCTGGGAATTCACATTCAGGCGAGGTAAGAAAACCACGGGTATTTCACTTCCGGGTCGTGACATTACCAGGACAAATGTCGTCTGGTGGAAGAAGCTAAAATATATAACACATGGTATGCACCATAGCAAATACAAGTAAAAGCACAAACTGCTCCGTTGGGTACACCATATCTCTGCAGGCTCCCATAAAAAATACGTGCTAGTTATACAAAGTATATTTGCTATTAAGTTCATACGTCACTTGAATACAATACGTCACTTAGTACTTCTATCAATTCTCAAGTTAATTCATTACTAAACTAACTAAAATTAAAGTATGATAAATATATGAGAAGATTATGATGAAAATTGTAGATAAGGGGATGATTAACTGCAGCTATTATTTACAACCACAAATTAACATAATGCAATGCAAATTAAACATAACACAATAGCTGGTATGAACGATAACTCTGTACTATCGACTGTCATGTAACAAAACGGACACTTTATAGTTATGTTATACACTGGCACACAATATCTTTAAATTGAAATGAAAGGACAAGGAAAGCCTGACAATAAGTTAATTTCATATGAAAGACATTCTCAAGCCTTTCATAATGCTAAAAGAATTTTTAAGATCTGACTATTGAAAAAGATATGGCAGTTTGAAATTTAAGAAAATTGAAGATCATGGAGGCAGCCACTTTGTGTGTTTATGACGTCATTTACACACTGCTGATTTTTTTATTTAGCAAATAACCTTTTAAATAGATTAATTGTATATGTTTCTTCACTGTAAGATGTAAAACGTGGTAATTTCTTTCAAAATAGCTGGAAAAAAATAGAGAAATTGTTTTACAGATATAAGTAAATACAGTTCAAAAATGTTTCTTGAAATTTAATAAATCCGCCATTTTGTTTTTTGTTGCCATGGAAACAAAATGGCCGACATTTTTATCAAATATTTAAGTGCTCATAACTTTCTCAATTTTAACTCAATTTTGAAAATTATTTCACTTCTTTAAATGATAAAAGAAATCCTAGAAGATGAAATTAACATCAAAACAAAATTGCCTTTCCCTTTAAATATTAAATATATGGTACTATACTTGTCAAACCATACATTTATAATATAACATACAATACAATTCAATGCAGTACCGCCGTTCAATAATTGTCAACGAAAAAAAGGACAAACACGGTTTATGAGAAAAAAACTTTACACACCTATCAATATAAATTTTACAACTAATACAAATGAAACATCTTAGATTCCTCTTTCGAACTAAATAATTTACAAAGGTCAGAAAAAATTAATAAATTAGCCTGACAACTCGAAACTAGCTAATAGCTTGCCGGAAAGTAAACATTTAACAAATTTTGTTAGAATGAACAAAAATTTACTAAATAAAATCATAATTCAAAAATTATACAAAAATCTAACACATAAACTTCTTACCTCGATCGAGCAAATTTAATTTCTACAAAGAATAGAATAGACTAACATAGTGTCATCAGTCGGTAATGTGGTGTGCGCTACGCATATCTCAATTTGTATGGTTATGTCCCGCCAAATATTGGATTTTGTACGGGAGTCACGACATGGCCGTGAACTCAGACTTCTTCGGCGGGAAATTGTATTGGACAATTTAAGGCCCGTTATAGTAGTTTTGGAGATAAAAACATAAATTGCTGAAGTTTAAAAAAATATCAACTTCTTTATTACTGAACCGAATTTAATGAAATTTACAAGGAAATCTAAGCTATCAAAGACAGTAAAAACATGAGAGATATTTTATGCGTAAATATAATCCGGAAAGTAGATCCCTCGGAAGCACCGAGGACAATGCAAACAGTGAAAATTGCAGACTCGGTTTGATTGAGTCTGTTCATGAGCAGTAATGGAAAATGCAACACTGCCCACGCCCCGTAGCACCGGCTTAAGCAGTATTCAATTTTCAAATGAATGAGTTGAAATCAATGATCCCGAAGGACCAGAAAATATAAAATCTGACATTTACCTCAATAACTCAAAAATTTACAAAAATATGATGCAATACCTGTCTTTACACTACAGATACTTTGAGGCCCATATGTCAGTTTGTGACAAATGCGTTATTGTAGGTTTCAGTTTTCAGTCCGCAAGAGTTCATCATGAAGACCTAAGTAAAAGCAACATTTTGATAAATCGAATACCAGCCTTGTCTTTTTGAAAAACACCAACACAAGCCATAAACTCCGCAGAAAAATAAACTTTCTCAACAATCTCCATTCCCTCACGCTCGCTAACACATCTTTTTATGTAGGAAAACCTTTGCCTATTTGATCTACATAATTATTATGTAGAATATGGCTACATCTGAAAGTATAAAATCTAATCCAAAGCTAATTACACATTCCAGCCTATAGAAACGCAACCCTCGTTGTTGATTTTGCAGTGTTGAATTGATTAACATTTAATTTTATCTTTGATTTGGCTACAAACTTTAAGAAATACTGTTCCAACAGAATCTCATGACTTGACTATCATCTTTCTTTTTTGAGGTAAATTGATATTTGATATAGGAGCGGATGATTTCAAATCGTAAGATGTTGAATTTTACTTGTGCAAGAAAATAAATATATATACTAAGATATATACTGGCGTTACATAACTTTTTCTTTGAGATAACCGAAATGTCAAGATAAGATTGTTTGATACACTTAGTATCAATTGTAGCTGGTTATAAGCGTAAAGAAATGTTATATCCGAGGTCATCTGTCACTCTTTTATATATATTAATGATGATATGTTAAAAGTCAGTATACAATACCACCAAATTTATCTTTCATTTTCCCCGTATGTGTTAAAAATTTTCTATATGAATGGTTACATTTCAATGCACAATTATCATTTTCGCCGTACAACCTAGAATTTTCTAATTAAGGTATATATATATAAACTTGACAATGAGAAAGACTCGGCACAAGATGGAAGTCTATAAATTAAATAAATAAAATGACTTCACATGCCTTTCCAACTGTATTTAATTATAAAGATACAAACTAGTTTCGCCTATCGGCTCATCAGTGTACAAACAGTAACAGTTAAATTCTGAATAATTAAATAACAATGTTTATTATGCCCCTTTGAGAAAATAAAGTCAGAATTACAGTGTAACAAAACAAATTTTGAAATTTTCGTGAAAGCTTCTCAGATATCTATTTTGTACTGTTTAATAAAGAAAACACTCTGTTATTACATAGTTTCAATACACATATTATCAATGCATAAACGCAAATAATGTGTGTGTTCAGGTTAGGCTTCTTTTCCGGCATTTTTGTCAGCCATATGTACAGCGGTGTCTACTTGTATGTATTAAAACAAAATCAAACGGAATAGTGCTGCCTCGATGAAATATCACGCCAACCGAGCCAAATTATACTGGCATCGGGCTGAGCTGATGGCCAGGAAGCTACTAGAACCATTTTCATTTTTTTTGGTATTACGCGGCAAGGAAACGAAAACACAATCTCGATAGCATCAACGCGGTCGCATTACCACTAGGCTACCGAGGCGGTTAAACTGTTTGTAGTTAATACACCGTTTAGATATAGTTCTTTTAAAAGATCCACTGTTGAGTATCTTACTAATTGAGTATTTGCGAATCAAACATTAATAAACTATACATGCTAATTGAAGATCAAACTCTTACACCTAACAGATTTACACGCATGTAAATATCAACACCATCTTTTGATGCCGTTCATCAGATATTACGATGTGCAATTTATTTATGTATATTATTTTCTGGACAATGTTGTGTAACATTTTATGAATTTGATGATTCTATTTTGATACATAGTACGTACAGCAAGGCATAAGCCAATTCGAAGATCCTCATGGGCGCCATCTTGTTCGCAGCAGCCGTTTTTGAAGCCTTTATGCATTAGCTGATGAAGACCTTGCCAGCTAATTGCGTAGGCGGCGCCTCCACTCATATAACCATTACGCTCTGTTTTCATTGTCTGAAATGATAAAACGAATATATAAAATTTTCACTTGAACACAATTATAACGAACAACAAATGATCGAAAACAATTTTCAAATGTAATTTACTGGGTCACATCAATTTATTTTTAAAAACCAAGATTCGGGCGTTTGATGATGAGAATAACCCGTAATCATTTTTATATAATCATACATTCTATTTCAAGCACCTTTATATGAAAACCCAGGTAACCTGGTTTATTTGAGTCCGCAAATGAGAGAAGGTGTCGAAGATTTTCCATAATAACAAAAGTGTCAGTGTCGCATTTCAGTATCCAATCATAACTGCCTTTATATGTTCTGTAAACATGTTCGAGCGCACGTTGAACCTTTCTTGTCAAATGCTTTCTCTTTTCTGGAACTGGAACATTTAATATAGTTTTCGCTTTTTTCGTCATATTCGTTTGTCCTTTGAAATAAAAAAAAAAAACAGACAAAACTATGAATTAATAGACAAGCGCTAATTCAGATTGGAAAATGTTTCCATCTTTTTCACCCCAAAAATATGTATGTCTTGTTGACAGAAATGAAATAACTATCTCTAGATAATGCTCAATTACAGTTATTAGCTGACGAAAAGCATATATAATCCAAACACAGATTGTTAGTTTATTACATCTTTTAAATTGATCGCTGAATCATGTACAAATCAAGCTGAGATCATATCGTCAGTTGAATGTTGCAATTTTAATGTATGAAGAGATTAGTAGTAGCTGTCTGTTTTACAACAATCTACGTGTTATTTAATAAAATGAACTGTGAAATCATTTAAATTTGCTGGCCTGAAATTTCGCGCAAACGACAAAACGACAGTTTCGTGCGGGCTTTAATTCGCGCATTTTCAATTTTAGAAAAAAAAATAGAAATTAAAAACCAACATTTTTGTTGAAATCGCCAGTACAACATGTGGAATTATCATGTACCGCCTGTTAATCAGGGCGTCCCGTTTTATGGCCTTCTTTAATAAGCATTCTAACACGGCTTGATTTGATTTCCAGTTAAACAAAGAAGGAAATCAAGTTCTGTATATTCTGCGATAAACAACGGTTGACGCGCGGACCGGTATGAGAACATTATGACGTCAATTATGACGTCAATTATGACGTCAAATTGCCGCATTACGTCCGTTGCATTACTCCTCGGGTAAACGAAGTTCAGCATAATTTTTCTAAAAAATATGTCAATGAGCATGTCAGAATGAAAGTAATCAAGGCCTTCTTGTGATTTATCGTCTAATTTACCAAAGTTCATCGTTCAGATGCTTCAGTATTTAACCATTCGAGCTAATGCCCTCGTGGTTTAATTCCTACGCATCTGAACTCTGAACCATGGTTAATTAGACGATAATCCACTCGAAGGCCTTAATTATTTGTTAAATATGACAACTGATAATTGTTCTTAATTGACACCATGGTTAGGTAAAGGGTGGTCTTTGAATAATTCTTGTAACATTCAACAGGATAATATAAAATTGATCAGTAATAATTTTCATCATTCTCATCTTTTCTCAAAGAATACGTAAATATATATGTTGTAATACGTAAGAAATAAATTTCTACCGTTGACGACATTAGTATGTCTAGTATTCTTCAATGGTTTCACTATTCGAAAATAATCATGATTTACCATTGATGAAAAGATGCTTATCACAACGCACTGCCCAGGTCTTGCTTATTGCAGTCATTTTCTGGTCTTCATAACCATTTGCAAGGATGAGACAGAGAACACGTATATCTCTTCGATGACTGTTGTTCGTACATTTACATGATGGAACTGTATATACTCCTTTCTCTGAAAAAAGTAAACTCTCTTTAAATGAAGCACACATTAATATATCATCATTCATGCTGACAAATATTTAAACATAGAAGCCAGTCTAAACTGCAAGTATTAAATATATTGAAATATATGTACGTGAATGTTCTTTAAAGACATGCTTACTTTTCTCCGTGAAAATCCAGTTGTTTAAGGTATTGTCATGATAATTATATGGGCGGTTTTACATCTAGACATACAGACCCATATGATGCAACAAAGTATTTAAGATTGCTTTTTGCATCTACTGACATCTGCTGGCACCTACTGGCATGAAATAATTAGTCTTCCTCCACCATCAAAAACAGGTGAAAAAAGAAAAAAAGGTTGTATTATATAAGATAAATGTCTAAATACGTTTATTTTATCGGCGCAAGTGAAATGCTCTTAATCTAAATGTAAACCTTAATTACGTTGTTTTAAAACATTAATATTCACGTCCCTTCTGTTATTCAAGGCGTATATCGAAGAATCAGTTACTCAGTTCAGCAGTTTGAATAAGCGTTAGATTATAAATATATATACAAATATCCGCAATTGGAGGCTGCCAACACGCACGGTCGTTATTTGTAGACATTTGATAATCATATTCATTTATTTAGGTTAATCAGCAATCAACATTTTTTCATGTAATAAAGTATAATCAGCAATTAGATATTTTAAGTAATGATATTCGAATAAATGTTAAACCTGGCAGTAATCAGTCTGATTGATATGATTGCACAGCTGACCACACTATAAATGTATTCATTTCATTACGTCACTGATGTATGGTAGCGTGTATATTTCACTGACAGATATTATCAAAACATTAAGGTTACATTAATTACTTATTGACTTGGAAAATGTGCAAAATGACTGCTTAGGATATCCTGGGGCTAAATTAAGTAAACTGTTCTCATCCAGTTCGTGTAGAAATGTTTTTTGTAGCGTACTATCTTTAATGAACCCGCTACTAAAGATAGATATTTAACCAAATTTGGTTTATCTATTTACCAGTGCACGTGTACGTCACCTGTTCAAAATATTTGATAGGCTGCCTGTTTTTGGTAAATACTGAGCTATTATTCTTTTCAATAAAAAGTCAATGATTTCAGTTAATACTGGTTTTTTTCTGTTGGTTTTTTTTTTTGGTGTTTAATGCAATGTGCTAGGATTATGTTTCTTTAACAAATTTCCTTAATTTCAGCTTAAGTACAGGACCTGAATTTAATTTACTGCTCTTACATTTTTCTAAAGTAAATCAATATACATACTTTTGACAACTACTTTACAGGTTATACTTGGCTATCATCAACAATCATTATCTTATCTTTTTATGCCCCATCCCGCTCCTCCTCCCAATCCCCTTTTTCGAAAAAGAGTTGCATATTATTTTGCTCTGTGTTGGTCGGTCAGTCGGTCCGTCAGTCGATAGACCATTTGGCCTAAAAGAATTAAGGTATTGGACCCCTAATAGTAATGTTTACAAAATGGCATTTGCCTGGTATATTTTTAATGTTGGCCGTGTTTCGCACTGTGTTGCAATTTTTAAACAACTTTTACCGTGCCGTTTTTTTTTTATAAATTTTGTATAATTTATGCTATTTCCTCAATCTAAAGTAGAGACAAATTTAAAAGTGATGGCCACTATTCAAAACGTTTGTAGAGAATTCATTATAAAATTAAATTTGATAAAAGAAACGTCAAACTATTGGTAAACAATTACAAAACACAAAATAAAACTGTCCATATCATTTTTTCTAGGGTGCCTCAAGTAAACAGTTTTAATGAGACAGAATTCTAACTCCAACATTGAAAAATTGAGGTCGAATCCTGGGTCTGTTTTGAATTTTGTTCACTTCATTCAAAAATAACCTTGGGTCAGAAATAAAGCCTACCTACATTTCTTCCACAACATGTAATCTAAAGAGTGAAGGCAAAATAGAGAACTTTTGCCGCATGTAACTCACTATTTTTAAAGATGTCTAACACTACCCCTTCTGTTTCAGAGGTAAATTCACTTTGAACAGCAAGAAATCGCTTATCAAATGATTTTTTTCCACTTTTGTACAATAAATCAATAATTAGTCTTGAAAGAAGTAAAAACTTACTAGTAAATAAGGAAAATAAGTGCCGGGTGAAAATGTTGGTCCCAGTATGGCTTGAACCTACGCCCCCTCTCCCCCTGAAAATTGCAGTCAAAGTAGGTTTATAGTAGGAATTGAATACTCTTCAAAAAAGAGGGACTCTATTACGGGTCTAATACCTTAAGTAGAGAATGCTTGTCCCCGTTACAGTCAAAACTTCATACGATGATTGCTTGTGGTCAACTGATGTCAACTTTAATTCTCAGGGAAAGTATGTCGAAGAACAAGTTCACAGTGATCTTGTGACTTACTGTCTACGTTTAATAATTAAAGAACGCTTTAGGCTACAGTTGTCAGTCTTGTTCAGAATATTGCCTGTGGAACGTAAGCCACTCCAATACTTTATGCAGATCATTTTTTCAAAGGTCAAGATCACAGTGTACTCGAGACTGAAAAGGGTTTTAGCCAAATATATAAAAACGCCGATGCTGTAATGCGTCTTACGATGTTAGTCTACAGTCAGCTGATGAATTAAAATGCTTCTTAGTTATTTGTTCACAGGTCAGGTCATAGCATAAAACATGCGACTCCGGCAGGCTAGCACTGGGATCACATGTGTTTTAAAAAACAGCTCTTGTAAACGGTATGCATAAAAAATTCATAACGATGCATTATGCCCACCACTTCTCCTCTTAACGATTCACTGGTTGATATCATGGCAACCTATTTGCCTTATGAATGCATGTATTTTGAACTACTATAATCTCTCAAACAGTTTCGTAAATATATGTGTTTTAACTTCTATATATTATTGTTAAACTAACACACAATCAAACATATCATGGAAGTTTTAATTAATTGTTAGTCCTATGTTCAATTCCAACTGCACGCAGTTGGGAAATGTGTATATTACAGTTTGAATTTCATCAATTAGATTCGCTTAACGTTTACTACTTTCATTGGTATTTGTCGATTATATTACTTTTGATTTTATGGTTACCATTTTGCCACAATTACGGATCAATGTAACGAGTATCTGCTTCTCTTTTTACTGTGTATAATGGTTAGTTAGTAATGCAGTAAGTCATTGTTATTTAACACAAATCAACAATAAATTGCCAAACTCATGTTGTGTACAGCAGTTTAACTAGCATACATATATTAACATTTTTCGAGCACTATCTGTGTTTACAAGTCATGTTATGTATACATTGCAACTACAATATTTTCTGATAATATGAATGTGTAGAACAGTAACTGGCCCTATTAGTTCTTCAATGTTTTTATTTGTATCTGTTTATCTTGTTTGTGTATGTATCAGTACTTTTATATTCACGTTTGATTAATTTTAAAAAAAGATTTCGAATTCGTACTCGCTTTTGTATTTTTGGAATATTGTCTTTGATACACGTTTTAAAGTGTTCATTTACATTAAAAGTGTGCGATATAAATATGGTAAAATAATGATTATGATAATGATACTTTTCACTATTAACTAAGAAGTCATTTAGGAATTTAGGACTGACTTACGAAGGGTTGGCGATTCTACCCAGCTGCCCGCCCTTGGTGTAACGGACGGATACCTGGTGTCTTCTTCCACCATCAAAGTCGAAAAGTTGCAATTTGACCTATAGCTAAGTCGGGGTGACGATAAATGTACGTTTAGAACTTGCATAACTATGAAATATGCGAACATTTTATGTTGAAAATACAATGACATATAATAAATGTCGTCAGGTAAGAATTGTGATTCATGTTACAATTATCAATATTCTTTGAAAGAAAGTTCTCTTATATCATTACACAAGAATATAATTATTCAAAATTGACATTCAGTACGTTTTCTGCTTTATTCCAGGTGGCCAGGATCATAGACAGGCATGTGCTAACCATTCCTGATTCCAACATTCCTACTGCATGCGATCTTTAATCGAGTCGCATCCGAGGAATATTCAGTTTATTTAAGATGGTTTTTGCTTTTTGCTTACACAAAACGCCAGGCTTCTCGAGACACAAAACAAAAATTAAATTAAACTAAATTTTAAGAATACGAATGACAACATTTCGATTTGCACGTGCACAGCCAAGCACTGGATTTTCACAAAAGTAAACATTATTTTACCAATATATGTGTAGGCATTCAGGTCAATAAAACGATATTTAACATTCATTAGCTTACCTCTAAAAATAAAAAGATGTCTACAGTCTTCAAGGGTCTAGTTGAAGGTTTTGCTCAGTATATATGGGCATTTATTTTTCTTGTGGCCCTTCTCATTGCATTTGGATCAAACTATCTGGTTGTAAGCTGTAGGTCGGTTTCTTTGTAAATGACCTTTCTGGTGACAAAGGTAACAGGCAGGCTGAAAAGTCCCTGTTCCGGTTGGTCTATGTGGATTATAATCACCTCTTCCTCGTCCTCAACCTCTAAATGTACCTCTTAAATAATTATATCGGACTCTATCTTTCTACTTTTCTTCTTGATTTCATCATATCCTGCTATCTTGTCACACTGATATACAGACATGTGTTTTAAGATTTTCCTTAATCCAGGATGCAAAACTTGTTTCAAAATTTCTGTGTCGCTTCTCTTGAATCCTTTCAATTCTACTGCTTTGTCAAATAACTCCTCTTAACGTGAAGCGAACGTTTCCACAGACTCACTGAACTTTTGTTCACAAGTATAGAACTTTTTCATGATATTTTCTCTCATTTCCACCATTCCATAAGCATTTTCCAATATTTTGAAGACTTGTTTGACCGACACTCCAGGTCCTAACCTTCTAACTTTATCACTTGCACAACCTTTCAATGTTCTTCGTACTTCAATCATAATCTGTTCTTCTGTGAAAACTTTATCACTCATAAGTGACTGTACCTCATATTTAAAATATCCCAAGTTACCTCTTCTTTCCCTTCATCTCCTTAAAATAAAGATTACTTTGGGAAGTGGTTAGTGCCAGCTTTTGTTGTAGTACTAGTTACATCAACCCTATACTAAACAGACTCAATAAAACCGAGTCTGCAATTTTCACTGTTTGCCTTGTTCTCGGTGCTTCCGAGGAATCTACTTTCCAGATTTTATTTCAACTAAAATAAATAAGCCACTTTTGCACAGATTCGCACCACAACATATAATGTCCTGCGTACTAACTGAATCGTGCAAGTCTCAAACTAAAATTCACTTCTTAACTATCAAATAAAATCTTTCATATGTAAAGTGTCGCATGTATTTAGTTCATTATCACACTTAGCTCACTTATGCACAAACTGTACTAAATCGCAATCTATACCACTGAATTCTCTAAGTCTAATTTCAATGCAATTGCTTTCTGTCTTTCCTATTCACAACGGACTCCGCGAGCTTACAACAGTACAATTTCACAATACTTTAAAGAAGTAAACACAATTCAATAACACTGTTCAATATAAGGAATATTCAAAGAATTACAGAATGCTTTTACTGTTTTATCATCTATCTTAATCCTGTTTTCATTACTTTTATCTTGTATCTTCACATGAGGGTACCTGCTCATTCCATCTGCATCTGCATATGCATATTTAATTCTCTTAATGCTGAGGCCCAACGGTGTGTAGTAGCATCTAACTTTGCGCTTGTGAGGAAATGTTTTAACGGATTGTTGTCTGTCAGTACTAAGAAATGGTAAAGATTAAGGTCGTCTGAAAATGTCTCTGTTATTGCCCACAACAATGCAAGAAACTCTAGTTTAACTGCGCTGTAATTTCTTTCGAACTTGGTTAGGGCACGACTTTCATAAGCTGTTGAAAGCTTCTTTCCGTCTTGTTGTTGGTAAAGTACTGCCCCCAAGGATTTTGTTGATACAGCTGTGTGAAGCTCAAGTGGAACCGTGAAGTCTTGATATGCCAATATCGGAGGTGATGACAACACTTCTTTTAGATGGTTAAATACTTGTTGTTCCTTGTCTGTCCATGTCCGTTCCATCTGTCTTCAATACCCTGGTTGTGAACCAGAATTAAATGATTTCGATGTAAAAACTTTTCTCTATTATCTTTTGTAGACGGATTCATCATTCTCACAATCGGCATATCGTTTGAAGATTCAGGATAGCATCCGGAGTTACAGAACATGCACTGTATACCAAATACTGGAAATATTTTTTATTATTATTGGAGTATAAATAAATACAAAAAAACGAACCCACCTCTTTGTGAATTATTCTAGATTTATTCATAAAAGGTAAGCCAGAAGGAAACAAAAGGCTGAAGTATTGTCAGTCTGTTAACATTTTATTGGAGTTTAACTGAACTATGCTCAGTACATCTAGAAACGCAACGTTTTTACCCTCGATTTTTTCATACTTTCCTTTATAATCTCCTTGTACATGTATATATGAATTAGATCAAGGGTCCAAATTCACACAGTTAATAACGTGTAAAACCACCATTTGCATTTACCAATGCAAGGCATCTTCGGTTAAAATATATTGACTGTAGACCAAGGTTTGCATTTCTAGATGTACTCAGTATATTTTTGGCGTCATTTGTATCCTTCTGGCTTACTCTTTATAAGATAAATTTAGACTTAGTCACGAAGAGCTGGACTCTTTTTTAGTTTATATATACTCCAATTAAAATGTAACTTACTGAAAATACAGCCTTGACCGGGAATCGAACTCGGGACCTCTCCCACCTAAGGAGGACACCTACAACGCCGCTATAGAAGCTAGCTCAATAGCAACGAAGTATAAGTGCACCTTTATACTCAACCCTACTACAATATATACAAACCTTGCATATTTGGTACAACAGGATACGCTTTAAACTGTGTGAGAACGAAAACATTCATCGCTATGCAGACCGCCACTATCAGTCCTTGGCGTGGAAGACCACATTTAATGACATGGTCATCATGACAAATATCCATGCAGCTTTTGTAAGGCAATGTCATGTTATCTGAATAAATAAAAAGATGTTATTCGGCACCAAAAGTTATGTTTTATAAGTTTAAAATAGAACCACCTTTCAGTACTTCCCAAAGTATTTCCCAAATATTTTCTGTATTATGTAAAATATTTTTCATTTATTAATAAGAACATTTACATGAAACGTAAATTGAAAAAAATTATACCTCTAAATATTGTCATAGCTGTCGTAGGAAAATCTGTACAAGAAAGATAACATAAGTTCCATCCTATATATCCTAACGACTAAGTACAATCTGTGGCCTATTTGTAAAAAATAATATCACATATGTTTCACTTGGTTATCAAGTACAGTATGTTTCATTTTTTATTACTTCAACCTCATAGATAATTTTACCTAACTTCTACTTGAGATAAGAGCAATATCCTTTCGCTTGTTATATAAGTATTGGTAAATGTTTTATTGCAGTGTATATATATATATATATATATATAGAAAGAGTCATCAACATAACACATTTGAACCATGATCATTACTGTTTACATATTTTTTAGAAAATTATAAAAAAATATGTATATACTAAGTACAAATGTTATGTATCAGAACTAATTGCCCTTAATTTACTCCGAAATAATGACCATAATATTTCTATGGAAGAAACACAGTTGTTAATATTTATTTTCTTGACTAGTCAATTAACAAATGCTAGTTTACATTGTTCACTATGTTGTTCGAATCCAAAAGGTAATTGTCTTATAAGGTCTCCGCAATGGTAATCACGCTGTCTGTCCGTCCGTCCGTCTCTATTGATCTTTCACACGCTCTGTTTGTCTGTCCGTTCGTGTCCAGATTCCTTCTTGTCCGAGGCCTAACTTTGGAAATGTAAAGTGATTTTGTTACAATTTCACAGTAATTGATCTATAATATTTCCGACAAAACAAATTGAGAGGAAGTGCCACGAAAAATATTTATAGTTGAATTGCTTCAAAATTACCGAAGGTATTTATCTAAAATGTAAGGAGAGGAGACATCTTAAGAAAATCATTACTCGATTGTCAAGTACCTACTTTTTTGCAATGATTCGCATACTTCATAAAAGTGTTAGACAGTTTTGATTGATATTTTCCACAATACTAGAGGACATTTAGAAGTAGTGCATTGTCTAAGAACCATAATTCTATATTTTCCTTTTTTGTGCCTTTATTGTTTTATAATAATCATGTTGGTCTGGAGTATAGCTGGAAAACTATTTTATGGATTTATTTGATATTTCATTTCACACAATGACATAAAATTCAATGTACAGAAGCCATAAATTTATTTTTTAAAGCAACGTTTCCCTTTGTTTGTTTGGTCTGAATGTCTCTTTTTTAATCATAAACATTCTAGCACGGGCCATATTTTTGAAAGTAGTAAACTAAATTTATAGGACGAAAAACACACACAAAAATGTTTTGATTCATCAGGGTCTTATGTAAAATGATTAGATTATTAAAGTTTTTTAGAAGATCTTAAGTAAATATCGTTATTTAAATAGAATACGTAATATTATTTATTCATAACAATAGTCGTAATTCCTATAATCATATCAAAACAAGGATGAAATCCAACAGGGAAAGCCACGTTTTAAACACACAGCCTCCCCAAACGTAAACCCAGCACGCGGACGTGCACACAACCAACATACACACACACGCACGCACGCGCATGCATGCACGCACGCACGCACGCACGCACGCACGCACCCACATCTATCTATATGGATATTAGTCAGCGGAGATAATTACATTTTCCTTGCATATACTTTTAACCATTCTTTGTTATAATGGTATACAAAAATTGTGTACAGTTTAATACTGTTTCATGCATAACTATATGTACAGCGAGTAAATGTAGCAAATTACTTCCACACAGTAAGATTCTTTGAAACTTTTCTAATCAATTTTCAAATTCTCTGACTTCCCAAAGTTGATGATGTTCAACATTAATTTTGCTGTATCAGGCACCACCTTTGACCCTGAACTGTTACCCTAACCATTTGAACCACCATCTTGTAGGACAATTACTTCTGCTAAATAAGAGTGCTTCAATCATGCATGTCATATTTACAATCAGGCTAATATCTGACATGATCTTTGACCTGTAAGTGTGATATTGACCATTGAGATAAGAATCAAAGATAAGAGTGATATGTACGGTGGCACTGAGGTGACATGCACTACTCTTTTAATTGCACTTCTCTTTTTTTATGTCGTTCCCACGAGATACTAACTCGAGGGAACGACTTAGTATGTCGTGGTAACGAGATACTAAGTCGTGGGAACGACATAAAAAAAGAGAAGTGCAATTTAAAAAAAAAAAGTATTGCTTTGAAAAAAAGAGTAGCGCAATAAAAAAAGAGTAGTGTAATAAAAAAAGAATAGTGCACTAAAAAAAAGAGTAGTGCATGCCAGCTATGTCGAGGGAACGACTTACTAACTCGTGGGAACGAGTTAGCTATGTCGTGGGAACGACTTGCTATCTCGTTCCCACGACATAGTAAGTCGTTCCCACGATATAGCTAACTCGTTACCACGACATAGCTATCTCGTTCCCACGAGTTAGTCAGCCAATCAAATTGTTTGTTATATTTATTATACCTGTGATCATCATGGACGACCAAGGAACAAACTTAACACTGTCTGTGGTCCCAGATATGGCTGGTAAGTTTCGCCTTCTGAGTCAATCCGCATTAATTCGAGTGGGTTGGACTCCCTATTAAGTGGTAGAAGCCCATCTGTCGGGGATGCTTTGGCATGCCAATTGCACTGTATGTGGGCCAATATCCGGCTGGTTTTTGTTGCCTTCAGATTCAATTTGCGCGAACTGGACCTGGTGGGGGTTGGACCCCAACTCGGTTGGTATGAGCCGTTCCTTAAGGACTTGTTTTGATATGCCGACGGTAGAGGCCCCATATATCCTCTGACACTGCATGTAGGCCAATCTCCAGCTGGTTTGTGTCGCCTTTGGTGTTAATCCACCCGTACTAGACCTAATGTTAGTTGGTGTGGGTTGGGCCCCCAGTCAGTTGGTATGAGTCGTTCCGTCGGGAATACTCTGGTATGGCGACGGAAGAGGTCTGAAATGTCACCTTTACGTACGCCCATCTCCGGCTGATTGTTGTCACCTTATATTATATTGTCCAGGTCCATTTCCGGACATCCGCCGTCGCTATACCGGAGTATCCCCGAGAGAACGACTCCATTCGACGAGGAATCCGACATTCTCCAACGCTCACCAGGTCGAGTCCGGAGGGATTGACTCGGCAAAACGCAGCCAGTAATCGACCCACAGACAGCGTCTGGGTCACGTTCTGTCCTCCGCCGTCGGCAATCACGAGTATTTCCGATGGAATGACTAACACCAGCCGACAAGTGGTCCGACTCTCTCCAACCGCAGATTGACTGAAGGTGACAAAAACAGCCGGACACGAGTCCACATATATTGTCAGGGGCCTTTCGGACCTCTGCTGTCGGTATGCCAGAGCATTCCCGACGGAACAGTTCATACCACCCGACTGGGGTTTGACCCGCTTCAACCCCTACTAGGTCGAGTTCGGGTTGACTGACTCTAAAGGTGACAAAAACAGTCAGGTATGATCAACATACAAAGTTATGGGTCGTTATGTGTCTAAGCCGTCGGCATACTAGAGTATTCCTAACGAAAAGACACATACCACGAGACTTGGGGTGCAACACACTCCAACTCAATCTCTATCCAGAGTTGCATTCCTTTACAATTCACATACACGTACTTGTGGGAGTGTAGCGGGAACGATTCCCCTGGATAGAGATTGACTCCAACCTCATTAGAATGATTCCGAATGCGACAAAAACCTCCCAGATCTGGGTCCACAGACAGTGTCCTTGTTTGGTCCTAAGCCGTCGATATACAAGACTATTACCGACGGAATGACTGATACCACCAGATGGAGGATTTGACCCACTCTAAACACCACCAGACCGAGTTCGGGCGGAGTGACTCTGGATGAGACAAAGACCAACCGAAGATGGGCCTACATACAGTGTCAGTGTTGACTAACTCGTGGGAACGGATAGCTATGTCGTGGTAACGACTTACTATGTCGTGGGAACGAGATAGTAAGTCGTTCTAACGACATAGCTAACTCGTTCCCACGAGCTACTAAGTCGTTCCCTCGGCAAAGCTAGCATACACTACTCTTTTTTTTTATTGTACTATTCTTTTTTTTTATTACATTACTCTTTTTTTATTGCGCTACCCCTTTTTATTTCAATGCAATACTTTTTTTTTTAATTGCACTTTTCTTTTTTTATGTCGTTCCCACGACTTAGTAACTCGTTACCACGACATACTAAGTCGTTCCCTCGAGTTAGTATCTCGTGGGAACGACATAAAAAGAGAAGCGCAATTAAAAAAAGAGTAGTGTATGTCACCTCTGTGCCACCGTAGATATGTGTGGAAACTTTTTCTGATAAATAAAGAAACAATTCTCAATGAATATTTTAGACTGAACAATATGTGACAGATTGACTTACTAATGAACATAGTATCAAACAGTAATTTAGCACAAGCAAATAAAGTTCGTAACTAAAAGGAAACAGTGCGCTTGACTATATATGATGCAAGTAATAAAGTTTGTATCATTCAGCTAAAAATCATCAATTAGTTATATCTATGTCAATATGTTTGATGTAAGCCATATTGTATTCTTGAAATTTCTTCTATTTGAGATCAATTTTATTGTTTAGATACTGCATAAAATATACAGATTTTCCATTTAGATAACATATTCTACACAAATTTTATATGTTTTTAATATCAGGCTTCCACTGTTTAACTTCTTCCTGATTCTGTGGTCTGTCCTGGTAATTTTAGAGCAGAAGTCACCTCAGCATACCGAAATGTAGAATACATCATGTAAGTTTATATCTCCAATTCATGAATTGTTAAAAGTTTACATATCAAGTGAAACCCCTTAAAAACATAAACAAGAAGGCCCTCACCTAACTTAGTTCTTACCCAAGATAACCTAGCATCTAATCTGGTCTAGATTTTATAGGGACAAACATTTTGACCATGATTTATACAAATCAGGTAGTTCAGTAAGTTTTTCAATGACTGACCAAGTGACATACGTTTTTGACCTCAGGTACTGACTTTTTTACTTGACCTAGATTTCATACAGACAAACATTCTGAAAAGATTTATAATGATCAAGCTGAAAAAATGGCCTCTGAAGTTATTACAAAGTATTTCCATGTCTTGACATAATTACTTAGAGTTTTCTCAAGTGACCCAGTTACAGAAACGCCAGAACAAAAACCAAAATTGCTGTGCAAAAACCTAAACGAAAACTTTAAAGATTTAAAACTAAATTTAAATGAAAATGATGTATACATAGCCTACAGAATTGTAAAGAAAACGAAACGATAGATTATTGTTAGATTCCAGTCAAGACTAGTCCGGGACAAATTATTCAGGCACAAGAAAACACTCATGGGTACCGGTATATACTTGAGTGAAGCACTGACACGTTTAAATTATCACGTACTAGAATGTGTGTGTCAGAAATCACCGGATGAAGTCCAGATGGCATGGATAAGCAATGGGAAAACATCGTATAAATCCAAAATTGGGAAAGTTATGGAAGTAAGGTTCTTTGACTACCAGCACTGGAGTGAAATGAAATGGCTGCCCAAAACCAACAAATAACGAACAAAACGTATGAGCAGTGAACAACAAGTATAGACAAATAACGAGATTTAAAACATAGGAAAAATAAATTAACATTAATGTAAAGGCCGAGTAATACTTTACATGTACATTCGTTCTTGACGTAATTTACAGTAAATGACCATTTTTATGTGTTCGAGTTAGAAAATATATAGGCACAACTATTTTTCTTCATTGTCATATTTATGAAATAGAAGTCATCTATATATCGGTTAAACAAGGACCGATCTGACTCTTTTAGAAATAGCAGATACATTTAGAATACATTTTGTCTTGTACATGTATTTCTGTTAACAAAATGCTCATATTTGTCTGTTGTTTCGTTTTTGGACAAGGCAAATTGAAACAGCAAGAAGTTACTTCTATTGTTCGTAAATAGAAAATATTGTTTATGTGTTTATGTCGCATAAAATAGTATTGTCTTTCCTTTCGTTTTTAGACAAGTCAAGAAAATTAGGCTGTGTTATTTTTAGTTCGTAACATATGTCTATTCAATATAAATCGAACAGAAGTTTAAAAAATATAGCAGAAATGAAATGTATAATTATACAAAATATACGAAGTATTATAGATAGCAGGATCCTCTATATACCATCATATTGAGAAATGTTGTTTTTTAATATGAGACTTTCGCAGCTATAAGCAAGGTAAAACTTATATATAAATTTATGTCAAACACCAGTTAATACCAAACTAAGGTGTTTTCTTTTAAAGGCAAAGAAAATCTCCTATATAAGTGACCCCCCGGAAATGCCAGACATCTTAATCCCCAACAAAGAAAATCCTGTCTGGTCCGGTCTGATAAGGGTCCATAAAATCCCTGTAGACTTGACATGTAGTCCATGTCAGAGGATCATAAATTTTATTGATATGTACAGATAATTGTTTATTTCCTATGTTTTGCATTTTATTGATTGAAATGCAGCTTTTTTTTCAGAATATACACAAACTTATTTTAGTTGATAATATACAAATTATTTCAATTATTATGATCTTTTTATCTAAGTAAGAAAATAAAACCAGAAAAACTGATCATTGCTGGATCTAACAGACTTACACATAATTACAGAAACAATATATGGGCACGATGGATGATCAGAACGTTTGGCTGGAGACCTTTCTAATGAGACAGTACTATGAAATGTGTTATGTGAACTGAGTTATAAGAAAACATTATTAATTGCAGAAAATTCTGATTATAGTATAAGAACTGTGATTTGGGAATATATAGTTCCCCATGTGTGGCCTAAATACTTTTTCTTTTATTTATAATAAAATCCAGCAATAAAGAGATATCATTGTTCAAAATACACATGATTTATTATTTATGAAAGGTGCCTGAATGCATTTGCTTTTATTTTTAATAAAATTCCAGCAATAATGAGATATTATTGTAATAAAAGTTGATTTATTAAAAAATAAAAGTACTGTTGTATCTTATCACTTTGTTTGTTTAGCCCTTATTTAATCAGGCTTTCTAAACTCGTTATAAAGGTGAGAACTGGTTTGCTATAAATGTGAGAAATATCACATGCAATCTATGTACTGCACAGTAGCTATACAGTAGCTTATTGTGATAAACAGAAGCTAGTCTATCAATGGTCCAGTCTTGTATATTGGCCCTTACCGCCAATATGCAGACCGTATCATATCCATAGGCCACATACCTTGCATACCAGAATCAGTGTCTTTAAACAACACACTTTAAAAAAAAACACGAACTAATTGATGAATAATTATGCTTAAGGTATGTATATGTATACAATGCAAGACATCAATTATGTTAGAAAGTTGCAGTACCTACTATGTATTGTGTTCAATACAAATATTTTTGTTCTAGAACTAATTATTGAATAATTATGCTTAAGATGGCCAATCCGCACCCACAACACTAGATCATAAATCATCCGACACTATCCTCTTTCGTTCGCCTTTGGAGTGTGCTTCTTTGTATAATATCATACAGTGAATACTCTATAATGCTATACACCTTCCAGTATGCAAAGTATGTTAATGTGTGTGTCTTTAAAACGAACCAATATATCCAATGACTAACACAAGCTTTTCTACCTATAATGTAAAAGGAATTGCATCAAAAGATAAAACTAAGAATGAAAGTGTTTGAGTTCCTGAAACAACAACAATTTTCGATAAGTTTTCTACAAGAAATTCACAGTATCCATAATGATTCTGAGAATTGGAAAAGGCAATGGAAACATGATTTGTTCATAAGTAGAAACAGTAGTAAAAGTATGGGGGTTGGGATTTTCATAAACGAAAGTCTCCAATATAAACATATAGACTACAAGGAAATTATTATCGACACACTGCAAATGTTAAAAACAGACATAATGGGGAATATATATGTTTTGATTAACGTATATGGTCCGAATAATGATGAAAAACTAATAGAAGTGATAATAGAAAATAGCAGCGAAACATTAATAATAGGCGGAGATTTTAACGTAGTTTTAGATTATAAGCTGGATAAAATGAATGGTAGACATGATACAAATAATAATTGCTATAAAATAGTAAACAATATAATGTTAAACAACGATTTGTTCGATATATGGCGCATAAATAACCCCAATCAAAAGTGTTTTACATGGCACTCAAATCACAAACCACTTATATACTGCAGCTGGACTATTTTCTCGTCTCAGAAAATATATAAAATTTAGTTTCAAAATGTAATATTTCAACCAGCTACCAATCAGACCACTCTATAGTGCATTTTAAACTAATGCAGAATAAACAAGAAAAAGGTCCAGGTTATTTTAAACTAAACAATAGCATTATTATCAAATATTCTATTAAAAACAACAAGAAAAAAACTGAAGAACAAAAATATTAGAAAACACAATTAAAAAACTTGAATATGAAATTAACCTTAATCCCTTAGATGAAAGACTGGCAGTTGATCTAAATAAAAATAAAAACATTTTGAACGAATTATCAGATGAAAAGTTGAAAGGAATTCTAATTAGAGCAAAGGCTGAATGGATAGAAGGATCAGAAAAAATACTAAATATTTTGCAAATCTAGGGAAAAATAAACACTCTGAAACAAAGATGATAAATAGATTAGAAGACAATGAAAATGAAATTACTAAGAAACCTGAAATAATTGAACACATAAAGAAATTCTATAAAACTTTATATATGGAGAACAAATTAATACTTAAAAATAAGGATTTTTTCCAATCGAACAATGTCAAATTGGATTTTATTTTGAACAGAAACAATTTTGTGAAGGTCTTACAAATGAACATGAGTGCACGTTGGCATTCAAAGATATGAAAAATATGAAGAGTCCAGGATCAGATGGCCTAACCACAGAAGTCTACAACATATTTTGGAATGATATAAAATCGTACTGCGTGAATTCTATCAATAATTCTTTTGAACATGGTGATTTAACAGAGTTACAAAAATAAAGCATTATAACACTATTACCTCATAAAAGGAAAATCTACATTTGACATCAATAACTGCATACCTATCTCACTATTAAATATTGCTTTAAAAATCGCAACTAAGGTTATCGCCAACAGAATAAAAAGTTTTATCCAAAATAATAAGTAATAAGCAAACGGGATTTATAAAAGTATGCTATATCGACGAAAATGAACGAATTTTATTCGACGTCATTGAACAAATAAATGAATCTGACGAAGAAGGTATAATTGTTTTCTCAGACTTTCATAAAGCTTTTGACAGCCTAGACCATTCATTTATTTTGTTTAAAACATTTTGATTTCGGCCACTCAATTTTAAAATGGGTGAAGCTTTTCTATACGGATGCTAAGAGTTGCATTACGAATAATGGACATACATTTCGACAAATTTCTAATTGGCCAACTTATTAAACATGATATTATGCGACATATATAATCAATAAATCTAAAGTATGGTTACTTTTGTATTGTACACACTAATCCATCGATTTACAGAAAGAAAACACGTATTCATATACAAAATCATCCATGCGGAACGGTAGGTGCTAAATTGCCTATGTGCTCGCGGTCCTCGTGCACGGCATGGTAGGTTGTCGTAGGTTTGGTAGGAATGTATTATTCGTGAATTGCCTTTTATGAAAAACATTAAATATGCCGAGAATGAGCAATGCAGAACGTGCTGAAGCCGTCGGAATGATTTGTGCCGGCACCCCAAGTATACGCGTCGTTATTAAAGTTCCAATATGTTTTATTATTTGTTATTTAGTGCAAAATACTGACAGAAACATGTTTTTCTATCAATCTAAGTGGATTTTATCATTTTTTCAGGTTGTTCGGCTTTTCAATAGGCGACATTTCACTATTGAGACGTTGGGCGAAATTCGTAAGCCGGGAGTGTGACGCCCCAAAAGAAGAATGACGACTCCCTACAGGCGTTCAAATTGTCAATGACCACTAACAGGATCGTTTTACCACGGCAGTGACGACGGCACGTAACACAGTGGGCAGACACAACGGCGCAGTCCACCCACAGACCGTGCGCAATTGCCAGAGGTCTGTCGGCTTGCGGTGCCGTCGTCCCCTACGGGTTCCGGTTCTTTAGGCAAGGCACAGACAGGCAAGTTTATTGTGGGCTAGGCGACATTTGCGATTTACAAGGGCGGACTGGGCCAATGTTTTATTTGTCGACGAGACACGCATCACACTACGCGGGAATGACAGACGTGCTCGCGTATATCGCCGTCGGGGTGAGCGGAACAATGAGAACTGTCTGGTAGAATCGGATAAGTTCAGGGGTGGTTCCTCATGCTGTGAGCTGGAGTTTCCATGCACACGAAAACTTCAATTGTACCAAATCAAGGAAACTTGAACGCTATGAGGTATCAGGATGACGTCATTTGGCCGGTCCTCTACCTCATATACGTCCCAATCGCGGTATGATGTTGGCACAGGATAACACACCATGTCACGCGGCTAGAGGCACTCAAGTAATGCTTGCAGTAAGCAACGTGCGAACACTTCAATGGCCTGCTAAAAGTTCGGATTTAAATCCAGTCGAGCATGTGTGGGACCTGTTGAAGCGCCAGGTGCGCGCCCAGCCCCTGCAACCAAATCTCAGGGAGCTCACGTTTGTTTTTCATCAGATGTGGGCAGCCATTCCACAATAGTATCTTCACAGATACATTATATCAACGAGGACAAGGTGCCGTGCTGTGATTGCCGCAGCAGGTGGACATACAAAGTATTGAAACGAAATCAAATACGACGTGGTTTAATTTTGCAGTTTTGCTTTTAGGGTGTCCATGTTAACCCTCTGTTAAGTTTCTTTCTTCTTTCCGTGATCGAATTTCAATGATTTTTGTTTTATATGTTAGGAATAAATTGTATTAAACTTATATTGGGTTATTTGTATTTTTTCTAAATACTTTTCCTAAAATATAATAAAAACTAGGAGGCTAATTAGAAATTCGTTGAAGTGTATGTCAGAGTTTTTCCCTATTAAAAAGGTTCGTCAAGGCTGTCCTTTATCCCCTGTTCATAATATGTATTGAAATCCTTTCTACAGCTGACAGGAATAATACAGATATTAGAGGTATAAAAATGTCAAATACCTAGACAAAACAAACCCTCTTCGCTGACGATGCAAGCTGCCTTTTAGATTGTAGTAGAAAATCCTTCGAAACCGTAATAAATACATTGGATAATTTTGGAAACGTATCTGGTCTAAGACTGAACATATCCAAATGTGTAGCTTTACGAATTGGTTCATTGAAACACTCAAATATTTTATTCTGTAGCAACAAAAAGTTTACATGGACATCAGAGCAAGCAACAACATTAGGAATAGTATTTTCGAATGATTCAAACCAGACACATAAATTGAATTTAGAACCAAAAATACTTTCTTGGAGTAAGTGGAACTTATCATCAACTGGAAAAATAACAGTACTAAAAACGTTTGCGTTTCCTAAACTAATTTATCCATTAGCAGTTTTTTTGAAATCTCACACATGAAACGACTTGAGATTTAGAAAGAAGCATGGAGGTATCAAAATGATAGATTTATACCCCTTTATAATTTCCTTAACAGCTGGCTGGGTTAAAAGACTACTCCAAGAAAATAATGCAGAATGGAAAATACTATATAAACATGAACTTCAAAATTTAGGAGGTACATTCTTTTTCAAATTTAATTGCCATCCGACGGATATACAAAAATGAACATAAAATATAAATTTCTTAAAGAAATATTGAACGCTTGGTGCTCAATAAATTATTATACAAATAATGAAATCATTTCACATCAACTAATATGGTATAATCACCACTTGAAAGATAAAAGAGGAAATGTTTTCTTTTACAGAAAATGGTTTGACAAAGTGATATTATTCTTAAAAGACCTTTACGATTACAGATTTAAAAAGTTCTATTCCTTCGAGTTTGTTAAAAATCTTTACGATATATCAGACGGTGATTTTATGTTATATCATAAAATAATACGGGGAGTTAAAGCCAATTGGAAACTGAGATTAGAACATGAAGACATAAATACAATAAAACAGAAAGAATATTTGGTTTCAAAAATAAAACAAGACACTCGACAAGTAAATAAACTTTTCTACCAATTACTAGTGATGGTAAAAAACATTACTAATATCCAAAGTCAAAAATGGGAAACACTTTTTTAAACGACAATCTAAATTGGAAAATTATTTATACCAACCTATTGAACAAATGTTTTACAAATTCCATTAACATTGCTGGTGATGATGTCAAACGTGAAAGCACAATTAGATATCTCGGTGCATTTCTTGACGAAACCTTGAACTTTAAAGAACATGTAAATCGCAAATGACGTACAGCCATGTTGAATTACCTACGAATTAAGAACATCCGAAAATACTTAACGAAAACAGCCACTGAAATTTTAGTTTTGTCTCTAGTTATTTCACATCTGGATTATTGCAATGTCATACTGTATGGTGTAGCTAACTGGAGGTGCGTAAGATGCAACGTATTCAAAACATGTGCGCAAAACTTGTCTTTAACAGGAGGACATTTGACAGTTCTAAACAAGCATTGTACCTCTAACATTGGTTGCCGGTATAAGCAAGAATTGAGTTCAAGATACTTTCTTTCATGTATAGCTGTCACACTGACAGAGCACCTCTGTATTTAACATAATTGCTTGCAGAGTATATTACTAGTAGACAAGGTTTGAGATCGTCTGAAAATTCTGAATGTCGTTATGTTGTTCCATACAACAAGTGCAAAACATTCAATGAAGTTTCTGTACTATTGGTCTAAAACTTTGGAATGAACTGCCGTTAGAACTACGCAAAAGTAAACCACTTGACACATTAAAAAAAACATCTTGACACTGTATTTCAGAGATTTCGCGGCATTGTTTTAAATTTTTGATAACTGTTTATCATGCGAAAACAGCAGGTGATAGTTCTTAAATTTTTGTAAAAGATTTTACATTTCAACATTTATATCTCTAAGGTTTGTTTAATAAACGCACTTGTTGGTAAGACTCTATGGGTAGGATATTGTTTAGTATTTCTTTCTTAAATAGTACATGATGGCACCATTAACCGGGAGGTTTGAACCTCTATATGCAGCTCGTCTGGGCGTACCAGATGCTTTAAGCACTGGTATTGGCAATAGGGGTAAAATGATCTCAAGGGGAGGGGTGCGGTCATGACTGTTTGTTACAATAAGGCTGTTATTATCATTATTGTCATTATTAATATTGTTATAATAACTATTATTATTATGTACAACGCCATTGAATATATCATTGTATAAAAATAGGCGTTCAATCAAATTATTAGGTTTCAGTTTCAGTTTCAGTTATCAGTACAATTGATACCAGACTGAGAACATTTCAATATGAATACTTAATGAGAATAGCACCAACTAATGTATTTCTATACAAATGTAAAATATCTTCATTAAATATATGTGAATTTTGTTCAATGGCACCAGAAACATTTATACATATGTTTTTGGGAATGCCAATCAATACAAGCCTTATGGAGTGATATTAGGACATATCTTTCAAGAAAAAGTATTGCAGATATCCCTTTTAACTTCACAACTATTTCACTAGGTTTCTATGGAAACATTGGGAAACGCAAACAAAAAATTACAAATACAGCAAATCTCCACCAAACTTAATTATTCAGAGTATCCTCAATACAGAATAAACATAGAATATAGAATTGCAAACATAAAGAATAAAACGGACACGTTCAATGCGAAATGGAAATAATTTCTTTATATATATATTTTGTGAGCAAAACAAATACTCTATTCTGATTCCTCTTTGTTTTTCACCAACCCCGTCCCCTCATCTTCTTTGCCACGACACTCCCTCATCATTTAATTTCATTTGTCATCATTTTCCATTATTCGTCATATAGAAAAACATTTTAGAACAAAAACAAAATACTTTATTTCTATCTCTGTTTGTCATTGTTACAACGTTTAGTTCAGAACTATAGATATATATAACTGGATAATTTTCTATTTGTATTGTCAAATAGAATAGTATATGTTGTTAATTGTTGCATTTGTTCTAAAGTGAAATAAAAAATTGAAAAACCAAGTCCTTTGGGATAGTTGATACCATTGGTACATTTAGTTTGAAAATTGACTACGGTTTAAGTCTGAGCTGCCAGGCATGGGCAGTGTGACAGTTGCATTTGTATTATTGATTCAATAACTTTTAGCATACAATGAAAAGATGGTAATAAATGAATATCATATTAAAAATTATGTCTTGTTAGATATCACGATAAGCCCTAGAACTCTTCTTTTTGTATATGGGACAAAACTTATATTGTTATTAATTAATGTAATATAATGTAATAAATACATAATGTTTCTTTTTTTGATCTTATGAAGATTATGCCAAACATTTGCACAATATTATGTAAATAAAAGCATATTTACCTTGTTTCCACCAACACAAATATTTAAAATTCACGCCACCCTGTCTTTATACACAATGTTCAATATGCTCTATAGGATTATTTTGCTCAACATATTCGCCTTTTTGTAGAAAACAAACTGAGAGTATTTCATTTATATCGTGTCAATGATCGATTAACATCAGATGAAAGGAAAACAATATTGGCCATGTTGTTACATAAACAAAGATGCTGGTTTGACATTTCCATTACGGCGTTAAAATTAAATTTTCAACAGGTCATTTCGAGCTGTTTTGTTCTTGTATGTTATAATTGAATAGATCAGGACTGATGTGTTGCAGCAAATTTGTCACTGGTTCAAATGAAACCACCTGGCATTGTCAATTTTAGTCTTGATGCAGGAGCATTTTATCGAAGCTTATAATGTTTAGTCTGAAATAGATGTTACAAATATTGTATACTAGTAATCGAGAGGACACGAACAGAAAGCTGATTTTGGCTCTCACATATTAAAATCAAGGTCAATTTGGTTTTATTCAATATTTTTTAAAAACAATCACATATCTTCATATAAATTTCAGAACATGTGTAAATGACAAAATTAAACACAAACAGTCATTTTTGAAGATTTTCATAGTCAGTTCATTTGGCTGTAACCCCTCGATTTGATAATGACATAACATTGTTGTCTTTCCCCTCTCTCTATAATCTACAAGACTTGCAACAAATCAACTCGCGAGCTGTGCGGGGTTGGAATATGCCAAAGACCAAACATTACTCTAGCAATGTCGCCGATCAATATTTGTCTTCATGTACCAGACAGAGACTACAAGTCTTGGCAAGATACGATTACAAGACCACCTTTCAAGACTTTCAGTACTTTGATATCTAGGTAATGTACCTTATAAGAAATTTAAAGTCTTAGGAGAGATAATAAGACACTCACAAATAGACATAAGAGAGATGTATATGTATACAGATTGTCTGTTCAAAAATTGAAAACACAAAGAAAACATGATGAAGACGATGAGAAACAGGAAGTCGTGAATACGACTTAAATTCTAAATATGATTTCTGTTTGTACTGCAATAACAATTAGAAGTTTTAAGGCAATGAAGCTTGATAAAGCTACTAAAGTCTGTCTCACCTAAATTTGGACCTCAACTTTGGACTGATATAAAGAAATTGGACGGGATCAAAGAACAAAAAACATGTTTTTGTGAATTACAAAAAGTCACCCTCGGGAATTTCAAGGATTTTTGCAACAAGCATCTGGTTTTCCCGTGCGAATGAATTTTATTTTCTCTATGGAAATTCGCTGTTGTTTATTTCTGGTCGCCACTGGCAAGTATTCTCTATTTTGGAGATTTACGTGAAATTTCACGTGTTACGTTTCGGAAAAACACACAATTAGCTATTTTTCCTTCCGTAAAAACAGATTGAGTTTGAAACAGAATCAAAGCAAAAATGAAAAGTATAAAAAGAACTTCTTTGCTCGAAAAAATCCTGCCAATAAGTATTCATTGTTATCAATTCATTTAATCATAATTCCTTTAATCCTTAAATCCTTCCAATCGATGTCCATTTCAATACACAGCTATCAAAGTCAGAAGTGTCACACAGAAAATCCATCATCTGAAAATTGATCCAGTCAATCAGCGGCACTGTTTCGAAGAATTTCAGGTAAATAACTGAACTATGCATAATGAAACAATACCTTTAATCTCAGTATTTTTCAAAGGCATAATTTAAGAAAAAACCTGTATGTTACAACATCGTCAACTGCTTCAGCCTTCTTAGAATATAGCCTTCTTTACATATTTAACAAGCTAGCAATGACACTATTACTTTTCAAACGCTGAACTTCAATTATGTCATACAATATTTGACGTCAATAAATGTCTCGAGCGATCAAGTGCATAGGAGGCACGATATGTGAACTCTTACGCATAGCCGCCCCAATAACAATTAAGTTAGTAATGATTGAAGCTAAATCAGTCCCGAATTTAAAGAGGATAATGTTAATTAATTGTCAACTGTGCGAGTCTGACTACGTGGATAAAGTCAAAGACGTGGATAATTTTATCTCCCAAAAATTAAACTTTTTGAAAAATATAAACATTTATGACATGGACAGATCAATTCATACTTTTCATCATATGTTTTAACGACGCGTGTAGTCGCATAAAAATTTGCTTTTTAAATAAAAAAAGAATGTCTTATAAATAAAATAAGAAATGTACTAACATCGTTATAAATCGGCAGTTGACAGTTTTAACATACGGTTACCATAGTTACGCAATGAAGGTAACATTTAATAAATCATTTAGACACTAAAACAATAATATGTATTAAACTCTTTTCAGAATTATTAACGTATATGTTATAAAAACCAATGAATTTGTGCAAAATTGCAATTTTTAGGTGTTAATGTAGAATGGTTGCCATGGTAACCATCTTTCAAGGTATTGAAATTAAAGTGTGGTTTTATTGCAAAAAATGTCTTGATCTATTATTCGGGTCATTTTCTTGAAGTTCCGAGATGGGGCCAAAAACAGCCATTATAGTCCCGACTCCTTTGAAAAATACCATTATTTTGTAAATATTTGCGTTAAAACATCAATATATAACTAATTCATTGGTGAAATGGTCATATTCATAAAATTTGTCAACACAAGATCAGTGTCAAGTCTAATGAGAAGTTTAAGTTTTAATTTATTTGTTGCTTTATTTATAACCGCCGTTAAAGGGCTTCTCGGTAATGTGGGGTTGAGGCCACTTACTTCGAATCACTTGCTCCTAAACGCTGTAGTTCGAATCCTCCCTTAGGGTGTAGAATTTTTCATGTTAGGAAGCCATCCGTGATGAAAGAATGCCCGGTCGGACGCCTAGGGTCTTACTCCGCCATCAAAAGCTGGAAATTCGCCATTATGACCTAAATTGTGTGGGTGTGACGTAAAACCAAGCACACAAAACAATCACGCGAAAACCAACAAATGTATCTCTGTTAAAAGCATTTGGTCAACATAACTTTTAAAGCTTCGTGAGCTATGGTAGAATGAAAATCCATTTGGCATGTGACTATATCTCGGCGTATAAATGACTGCACTGATATTCTGTGTACATTCTGCATTAGTTGCAAGTTGTGGCAAGTGATAGTTCCGTCATTTTTGCCAGATTATTTTTTATGAAATGGGTAGATGTATTTAATAGGTCATTTATATACAACATAAGGTAAAGCTTGCTGTATTTACGAAATTTTCAACTGAATATATATAAAGTTTGAATTGCCACAAATCACTTAAATAAAACACTGTTTTGTCGCAGTCATTTTCTTTTTTTCTTTGCGGAACTTTCAATGAAGCTTTTTACTGCTCCCACCATATCCATGATATCCGTTGTTTGTAACAGAACAAGAGGTAAATGTTTCGTATACGTAGTTTTGGAGGGAAAAAACACATGTATTTCATACCATTGAAACTGAAAGTAACGGACGCGCTTGAACATGTTACTTTTATCTTAAGCTGAAGAACAAAATACCCATTCAAAAGGTCATACTTTTTATTTCGTCTGTAGATCTACCATGTCTATCAATAGCACAAACATGTTTTAACATACCGTCATGTGTGGTATTTAAATCACTCTGCTTTGAATTTCACTAAAAGACTGAGCAGGAGAATTAAAGACGCGAGGATGGAATTGATAAAATAGATATCATAATATCAAAAAGAATAAAGGCAAGTACTAAATGTTTAACGTAGTCCCTTATTTTGTTGAAGTTCACGGCCTAGCGGCCTGAAGTTGGCGACTTAGCGGCCTTAAGTTAGCGGCTTAGCAACACAGCGGCCCTTGGCCTGGCATACTCGTGTATTTCTTGTAGAAGAATGATTTGGATAATAAAATAAATATAGAGAAAACTATGAATAAAAACATTAAAACTCAATAAAGCATAAAAAGAATGTTGCTTAACTTTGAAAATTTGCAACGCAGCCTTTGATCTATGATCAATAAAATACACAAAACAGCTTTTTTAATTACTCTGACAATTTCCGATCTAGCGGCCTGGCATAACATTGTTTTTTTTGTAAAAGAATGATTTGTATGATAAGAAAAATATAAAGAAAACTATGAATACAAACGTTAAAACTCAATAAAGCATAAAAAGGAATGTTGCTTAACTTCGAAACATTGCAACGCAGCCTTTGAGAGTACACTTACTACAAAGAAATTAACAAAAAGTCATGTATATAGTTAATCTATGATCAATAAAATACACACAACAGCATTTTTAATTACTCTGAAAATTTCCGGTCCAGCGGCCTGGCGGCCCAGAGCCCTGAAGGCCTGGCATAATAGTGTGTTTCTTGTAAAAGAAGGATTTGTACGATAAGACAAATATAAAAAAAACTATGAATACAAACGTTAGAATTTATTCTACTATGCTTGTTTCTATTAAGACACGCTAAAGCTTAAATGACTTCACGTTAACGTGCGATGACGTCAATGTTATTGTTGCGACCAAGAAAGAGCGCTACTATATTTTTCTACTGTTTTAGATAAAGGGCATATAAGAATCGAAATGTTTAGAAAAATCACTTAAATTAATACACTCAAAATCAGTCATGCGTCGGCAGAATAATTCACTCGGGCTACGCCCTCGTGAAATTATTCCGCGGACGTAAAACATCTTTTCGTGTATTAATAACGTTAAAACACGGTTTTTCTAGAAATGCAAATATTTAGCATTACCTTTATAGATAAAACTCCCATACTGTTACATACAATTTTCCCGGAACTGGCAATTAATGGTGGACATCTTGGACGCCATCTTGGATTTATCGGAAAACAACCGTTTTTGACAATTTATGCCGGCATTTCCAGATACTACATATATTTCCAAACATTTTGGTATATAACATGCCTTGTTAACAGAGAATCCCACCTACTCTTAAAATAGAGGACTCTTTTGATCATTGTCACTCTACCATATGTCCCGAGCTATCTAGAGACTTAGTAAATAGAAGTTACAACTTAATGTATAAAAGAGTAAAGTTTATTACAATGATTTGTTTTAAATTGATTATTCTAGTTCGCGGGAAACTTTTTAAGGCCAACTAGCCTAAAAAAAGTCAGATTAGAAAAGTCTGAACTTATGACATATATGTTCCAAGCAGCCTAGCGACTTATTGGATTCAAGCTATAACTAAATATTATAAAGTTTGAATTCATTAAATTAACTTTTATGGAATGATTATTCTAGACTGCCAGGCCGCTGGAAGTTATCTAGCGACCTAGTGGCCTAAAATGAAGTCAAATTAATATTATTTGAAAGCATGAGTTATAAGTTCTTAGCAGCCTAGAGACTAAGTGGATACAAGACTTAGTTACAACTAAATATTTAAAAAGTAAAGATCATTAAAATGATTTTTGGAAACGATAATTCAAAGCCACCAGGCCGCAGGAAATTTCAAGCAGATTACAAAAAATGAAAACACTGGTAATATGTTCCTAACAGCCTAACGACTTATTGGATGCAAGTTACAACTTAATGCAACTTAATATTTAAATATTAAAGATCAATGAAATGTTTTCTTGAGAATGATTAGTCTATTCTAGGCCGTCAGGCCGATCGAAAATTTCTAGCGGCCTAGCGGCCTTAACTGAACTTAGAAAGAATGTTTGAGTTTCAGTAAAATGTTACTAGCAGCATCACCATTTAGTGGATACAAACTACAACTAAATATCTAAAATGTCAAGTTCATTAACATGATTTGAAAAATAAGGCTGCCATGCCCCTAGAAATTTCAAACAGATTAAAACCAAATATATTTGAAAGCACGAGTTATACGATCCTAGCATCCAAACGACTTACTGGATAAAAGTCAATACTAAATGTTTAAAAGTTAAAGACCAATAAAATGACTTTTTGAAAATGATTATTCAATGCGACCAGGCCGCTAAGACATTTCTTGCGCTCTAGCGGCCTAAACTGAAGTCAGATAGAAAGTGGATACAAGTTACAGCTAAATATCTAAAATGTTAAGTTCATTAACATGATTTCTTTTGAAAGCTACTCCTATGCCGATAGGCCGCTAGAAAAATTCTAGCGGCCTAGCAGCCAAAAATGATGACAGATTAAAAATGTTTGAATTCTTGAGTATTGTGTTAAAACAAAACTTTTATTGGTCGAAATCCAGCGGTCTGTGGTCAGCAGCCTAGTAGCCCGGGAGACTCGTGTATTTAGTTTTATGTATTTCCATGAATATAAATAAACAACAAACATGACCTTTTTAATTTCTTTGTAGTAAGTCTACTTATATTCATTGTTTATTTTCTAAATCATTATTTTAAAACAATAACACGAGTCTGTCAGGCCGCCAGACCGCTGGATAGGAAATTTTCAGAGTAATTAAAAAAGCTGTTCTGTTTATTTTATTGACCACAGATTAACTACATCTATATACATGACTGCTTGTTAATTTCTTTGTAGTTAGTGTACTCTCAAAGGCTGTGCTGCATATTTTCAAAGAGAAGCAACAAACTTTTTGATGCTTTATTAAGTTTTAACGTTTGTATTCATAGCTTTCTTTATATTTATATTATCATACAAATCATTCTTTAAAAAGAAATGCATGATTATGTCAAGCCGCCAGGACACCAGGCCGTTAGATCAAATACTTTTAGAGTAATTAAAAATGCTGTTTTGTGTATTTTATTGAACATAGATTAACTATATACATGTCTGTTCGTTATTTTCTTTATAGTAAGTGCTTTATTGAGTTTTAACGTTTGTATTCATAGTTTTCTTTATATTTATCTTATCATGCAAATCATTCTTTTAAAAGAAATAGACAACTATGCCAGGCCGCTGGACCGCTAGGCCGCAAACATCAGGCTGCTAGGCCGCTGACTTTAGGTCGCTACGCCGCCAGGCAGCTGGACCGCCAACTTCAGGCCGCTACGCCGCCAACTTCAGCAACATTAGTCCTTATATAGGCTGTTTTGTCAAATTAAAGTATATGGAGACAGTACATTTTCAATCATTAATTGCATTTAACCTTAGATGAGAGGTATATTTTTTACCTAGATCGAACTGTCACTAAAAATATTGCACACATAGGACACAGAAAGCAACAGTCAATACACAAACATGACTGTATTCATGCTAAAATACAGACTGTTATCATCCGAGCCTTCATTAATACGATTGTTAACAACAGTAACCAATATTGAAATTGTGTTAAATATGTTGCGTGTACTTCTGCTGTCCTAACCCCAATTACCTAAGGCTGAAACAATGATACGCACTTGACTTGGCTTGTATTTATTTTACGTCATTGCTAACAAATACGTACATGCACATTTCCAGAAAAAATGCCGACAACCTGAAACGGAAATAACTGCTTAATTAGAGATGTCTTTTTTTCAGGGCCTTCCGTGCAAGTAAATCCTACAAGTTTTGGACACATTTTGTTTAAATTTTCCATGTCTGTTATTCAACAATAAGTAGATCAGACGTCGCCAACTGTGAGCAAACCCTCAAAAGGCATTTGTATGGACGCCGCCATCTTAGAATGGACGTCATGTCATTTTACAACGTAAGTCAATGGGGAAAATATGAAATCCTTTTTTACTTCATTTTACATTTTTTCAAAACATGAAAAAGGTGCCTAGAGATATTACACTTCTGGTACTAACGATGCCATTTTTGACAATTTTACTACAGTATACATAAATCATCGGGGTACAAATAGGGTGACACAGACTTTAGGTGCGCTTGCACATGTGTTAAATTAATTTTACCAAGAAACTAGTCTAACAGCGATCAGATTTGGCCACATATTAATTTCTGCCTTAGCAGATCGGTTGAAGATCAAGTAACTGGCATGGTCCACTAAAGCTTCAAACGACGGCCAATTGCTGATAATTCGATTCAGGGGTATGTTTTAAAATGCTCATCCCTTCTAACATAATCGTTTACGATGAAGGTTAAAATAGTTGATTTTAATTTTTCTGCACTGTTTTGTCTTTTAATGTTTCATTAAATTCAATAAATGTGTGTGCTAAAGCTACACCCTTGTCATTTCATTCCTTATGCCAAAACGTTCTATGTTTTTAACTATCACAACAGCAATCTTTAAGTGCCGTGTGGCGGCTGTAAAAAGTCATGGAGTCCATTCAACATATGTGTAATAGAGTTCCGCTTAAGCCGGTGCTAGGGGGCGTGATGGGTGTTGCAAATTTCATTACCTCTCATGAACAGACTCAATCAAACCGAGTCTGCTACTATTCTTCTTGGTTGCATTCTTTGCTTCCAAAGGATCTTTTTACAGATTTTATTTTCTTTGATCACATGTAATCTGTTTTGCCATCTTTGTGATAGATTTTGACATATGCCATGTGTCAAGTGCATTCTTGATTGGCATTCTTTCTTCCCTGACAAAGTTAAATATTTGACTGTTATTGTCATGTGCAGGTACTTCCACTGGACAAGACTGGTTATCAAGTTACTCGTAAATCCATTTCATACCGATCAGCCCTTGTTTTTGAGAACACACATCATCTGTCTTTTCAATGCCTAACAAATTTATACCATTTTGCAATAGACAAACAACATGTATATGCTGCATTCTATTCCGTAAGCATCTTGATGCCTATTGAATACACATCATTAGACAATGATACCACTGACAAGGCTATGTCTACCTCAGTACCTTTTTCGTTCGTTTTGTTATCAACTATAACATGACATGTCCCTTGTAGTTGTTTCAGATATTGTTCTTCCATTTCACCAATATTGGAAGAACATAATTTTCTTAGCTGATTAGGAAGAATTCCTGAAGAAAAGTAGCAATGTGCAAATCTAACATTTGCTAAGAATTTTCCATCTAATGTATGAGAAGCATAGTCACACTTCATTAAAACAGACGCAGCATGGTGGATAAGCCTGCTGTCTTCAATTCGTAAATATTTTGTACACTTTCAGTGCTTGACGGGTTTGTCAACCAAAAAGATTATACCTATGAACAATACTTCATCCTGTGCTTTTTCGTCAGTAATATACTGGTATTCTGCATCATCGTTAATAAGTTTATGTGTTTGTATCATCATAAATATTGATCTTAAAGAAAGAAATCTAGGATCATTTTTAGTAATTGAAATTTTGAGACTGAATTGAGTTTTCCTTCCCTAAGAAACCCATTTAATTTGTCGATCTTGTTGAGTCGTTTGATTTTTTCAATTTAACTTTTATAATGATAACCCAGTCTGCCTCTAAGAAGAGGTGTTGTTTATTTATGCTTAAGGGTAGCTAATTTCCTTTTCTTTCTTGTTTCAGATGGATAATGCTTCGATAGTTCATTCCTTAACTCCTCACAAATTTCCTTGAGTGGAGGTTGACTATTTTCGTTATCCATATTTCAGTATTATAAACCCGAAAAACACAAGGACTGTGAAACACAGTGTCAAGACATTTAATGAAAATTTGGAGAATATTTTTGAGGCCTGCTTCCATCACCGAATTATCAAGAAAGTCCAGATAAAAGGCAATAAAGGAAGACCGTACAAATACACAGTCATGGCATCAAATTTACTGATAAGATTGTGGCACTTTGCAATTAGACTATGCCAGATTATTCCAGGTAGAAAATAATGCATTTAGAAGGTAAAATGGAAATAAAATTATTGTAGAAACAGAACAGACCAAAAAAAATAACATATTTATCTAACACACACTTAAGTAAATAAACACTTATGTACTGCATATACTAGTTTTATAATAAGTTTTAATTTTAATGATGCACAACATAAATGTAATTCATTTTCTGAGTATAGTGTTATTTCATAAAGACAGAAGTGTTAAAAAGCAGGTAAATAAATACTAAACAGAATAGGTGAATGTGAATGTCTTTACATCTTGTGGTGAATTATCTTTCACTGCAGTATTCTTACTGATAAACAAAACCGTGTGCTAGTTCTGTTTACAATTTTCTGCTTTCCGAGGTTGTTACATTTAAGCCTCTCCCGGGAAATTCAAATTTGTGACAGTTGTGATTTAATAAAATTCGTAAGTCTATTTTGAAGAATGAATGCACCAAAAGAAATACTACTAAACAAAATATATATGTTGGGTGTTTAAAAGTATAATTACGTTTCATTTTGGTAAAATCACGTGACGGTATCCCATCTTCTGGCAGTAAACTGTTTTACCTGATATGTTGGTTTTCCGCTCAAGACTTATCACAACACGTAGTATTAAAATATTGTCCTCCTACTGTGAGTTGAGTATGGCAATGTCGTTTCAGACATCAACAATATATCAGGCCCAGATCCAGGCCCGGGCCGAGGGGGCCCGTGCCCTCCCTCCCCCCCCCCCCCCCCCACCACCAGTTGGCCGAGAAGTGACATATTGTCATCAAGATGAACCCAACTATTTTGGCAAAGAAATCGTATTTTCTCAAAATTAAGATCTAAAACGCACCAGAGACCACCATTTCATACCTATATTTCAAATATTTCATGGGGGAAAACCCCCTGACCCCCTAAAATGAGGAGGGTACCGCTCCAGTACCTCATCATTTAGACAAAAAATGCACCAAAGGCCACCAACAAAATTTCATGACCCCAACTAAAATGACAGAGATAGTCCCTCCCATACATCACAATTTAGACCGAAAAATGCACTAGAGTCCAGCATTTCATACCTGTATTTCAAAATTTTCCAGGGGGGAGAACCCCCTGATCCCCCTAAAATGAGGGAAGTACCCATCCGGTACTCGAAATCTAGACCAAAACATGCACCCCACTCTTCCCTCAAATACGGACAGAGGCCACCTTCCTGTACCTACACGCTATCGGCGCTATGCACCTCGCCGGTGACGCCTTTGTTCTAAACTGGTTCCCCCACACCCCACCCCATATAATATTTCTGGAACCGGGCCAGTATATTGATATTTTTGTATTTTGTTTTGTGCGTTCTCCGTCATTGCAGGTCTTGTCTTAAATACTGGATTATCAATATCAATGAAACTCTTTCTGATATACATGTATTTGGAGGGCATAAATACTCAATTCAAACAACGAAGAGCAATAGTGTGTGTCTAAACCTGTTAACTTGTATATGTTTATTTGAAGGAATAGTGTACGTCACTTTGTACTGATAGTCTCCTTCACTCCTATCCGTTCGCGATCGAAAGGTGTTCCACATAAAAATATACGTTTATTTAACGGTAAACCTCTGTTTCATTATGTCGTATTTGAAGCACTAAAAATATCTTCCTTGAATGAGGTATGGGTTTCAACAGACGGCGAACATTATGCATAACTGACTCATCCAGACGTGAAAATACACAAACGATCAGAAGTATCGGCTACAGACCAATCAACGACGGCAGACGTTCTTATGGAATTTGTAAAACCTCACTCGGATATTGCTACAGTGGTTGTGCTACAAGCAACCTCGCCGACAACTACGTACAAAGATATAGAAGAAGCGCTGCGACATAGCGTGTCTAATAAAGGTTGCGTCAGTGTGCAACCAGCGCATGTTTATCTCTATCAGGACAACGTTCCATTGTGGACAACAATAGTGTCACGCCAAGACTTGAAGATATTTGCCGAAGATGGTAGTATATATGTGATTCATGTAGCTGATTTTATCAAAACAAAATCAATCCCAACGTTTCAGTGTCGTACCATGGTGGTTCCATATGCCGTGTGTGGTATTGATACAGAAGAAGATTTTGCATGTGCTTCCGCATTGCTTTATCGCTCAAGTACTACCGTTATAGACATCGATGGAACTTACGTTCGTTTAAAATACAAAAACCGCGTTGAACAATGGTGTACTAAAACTTTATGTGGTTCAAAAGACCAATTTAAAGAGTTTATTTTAGACCAGATAAAACAAATAGACGACTTCGAAATATTTATTAGTGCTACTGGCATTATTGCAGAGAAGCAAGGCCACTATGTTGTATCGGATGCATCAGAATTAATGCCTTTCTGGAAGGGAACTATTTTCCCAAAGTGTGTTGATGGAAAACTCATTAAAATGCAAAACGACGGCGATTGTGCAGACTGAGTGATGGAATTGGTTCGCAAGAATAATTTACAGCAGAAGAATATAATGTTGTTAGTGTTTGGTACTGGGATTGCAACTGGGTTATATATTAACGGAAATGTTGTGAAAAACGATGAAATAGGTCAGTTATTTGAACCGGAGTTTTCGGCAAGCTTTGAAACATGATGCACTTTAGTTTGTTAGAAAACTTACCAAAATTAAAAACATGTTATCATTAGATGACCTGTATGTGAGTGGAATTATCCTGAAGCATAAGCACCACATAGACATTTTAGAGCAATGTGGTATCAAGTCCATTGATTCATATCTAAATATGTGTGGCGCATTGCATATAAATGCGAAAGAGCAATTTCAGCAAAAGGAAACAAAAATTATTGCTGAAATTGGATATAATCATCAGGAAGATGTAAACATTGCCAAAAAACTTATCCGTAGATGTAAAGACACCGGTGTAGATTTGGTAAAACTCCAGAAACAAGATTTGGTCCAGACGGACGTTTTACACCAGAGGTCTTGCATAGTCCCTATGTAACAAAAAATTCTTTTGGTGAAATATACGGGAATCATCGGAATGCTTTGAAATTATGCAAGACTTTAAAGCCCTGCAAAGTTATAAAAAAGCAATTGTAAAATTTATAGCCAGTGGTCACGATAAGCCATCTTTTGATCTTTTAGAAACGCTTGACATTACGTTTTACAAAATAGGCTCCGGAGATATTGGCAATCTCGAATTAATCGAATATGTTGCAAAAAAAGCGGAAACCAGTGATACTTTCTACCGGCCTGTCGGATTTGAGGACGGTAGAAAAAATTGTACGTGCAGTGTTAAAACATAATCATGATTTAACATTATTGCACTGTGCATCTAGTTATCTAGTACCAGACAATGAGGTCCGATTAAATGTCATTCGTACGTACCAAATGATGTTTCCAAATATTAAAATAGGGTTTTCAGGTCACGATCAAGGAACACCATTGACCCTTGCAGCTGTCACATTGGGAAGTGAAGTTGTTGAAAAACACGTAACATTAAATAAACAAATGAAAGGTTCTGACCTCATTGCATCTTTAGATATGAGCGAATTACAATGCTCGTTAGAGAAGTACGTCGCATTGACTCAGAACTGGCATCAAATGCATTCAGCCTTCCGAGTATGCATGCATCAAAACCTCGGAAAACGACTAGTGTATACATGTTCATTTGAAAAGGATTCTTTAATTTCACCCGAAAATGTAGTGGCAAAGATTAATTCTAAAACTGCTGATGACGTACCAATAACTGACACTGAATGGGAGTTTCGAAAATTAAAATCGCTGTGGTAAAAAATGAAAATATGAAAACCAACCATTTAAAACTGTGTATTGGAAATCTGACAGTAGCGAAGAAGTAAAGACAGGGAATTCAACTCGTGATTTAGTATTTCTGATTTTTCAAAAATGTCACATTGATACTCGAAGCATTAAAAGCAGACATTTCAGTTACAATATGGGTTTCTGGAATGCATTTACAAGAGGAATTTGGTTCTACCTATACGGAAATAGTAAAAATGTTTTCATCTACGCATGCAAAAATTGTGTTTAGACCGAACAAATCAAAATCGATGCGGATGTATTTAAGCGTTCGCTACACCCTTCAGTCGATATGGTTTATGTACATGGAGACCGAATTGAAAGTCTTGCCTGTACTGCCGTTGCGGTGCTTGAAAACATAAAATTATGTCATATTGAAGGAGGTGAGTTAAGCGGTACTATTGATGAATCTTGAGTAATGCAATAACAAAGTTGGCGCACATGAACTTGGTCTCAAATAAATGTTCACGTCTTCGACTGTTACAGCTGGGAGAAAATGAAGGCGCGTATACACGTGGTCGGATCTCCTGAAGTTGATGCCTGGTTAGATAAAAATGTTTCATTTTCAGACGTTAAGAAACGTTACGACATCATTTATGAAGAACAGGATTTCATGGTTTTACTTTATCATCCTGTTACCATCAGTTTTGATCCAAATGTAATCAAACATGTCGTCCAGTGTTGCATTGCGTCAGAAATTAATTTCGTTGTTATAAAATGCAATAATGGTACTAATTATGAAACCATTTTGAAAGAATACATGCAGTTCAAACACAATCCTCATTTCAGATATTTACCTTCTTTAAGATTTGAATATTTCGTGTCATTGATAAAACACTCGAATGGACTCATCGGAAATTCCAGAAATGGTGTTCGAGAAACGCCCGTTTTAGGTATTTCTTCGTTAAACAATGGAAACCGGCAACAAAACCGTTCAACTGAAGCTCGATCTATTATTCATATTCCTGATCATAGAGAAATGCCAGCGGCTACATTGAAAGTAATGAAAAATATTCCGCGTGTAGAACCTGTGACGGAATTTGGTTCAAGTGCTTGTGCAGCTCGTTTTGGTGAATTCATTCGTAAATGTGATCTCAGCGCAATATATACACAAAAGTAGTTTGTAGATATTTAATTATTGTAACTCATTAAAACGACATGAATAAATCTTTAATATATTCGAGATGTTCATCTTTCTACTGTTTGGCAATAATTAGACACAACACCCTGAATAGCTGTTAAAGAAATGGAATGAAATACCAATGTATTGTAGGTCTAAATGCCTTTTATCAATAAGATCGGTACAAGAAATATTTGCTTTCGAAAACAATTTTAATATTTTCTAAATGATTGGAACGTTCAATGCTTTGAGAAATTACACATCTGTGTCTTTGCTGGATGTTTTATTCAAATATAATTGCAAACGTTAGAAATAATTTTCTGACTTTACAATAATAATAATAATAATAATAATAATAATAATGATAAACAACTTTATTTAAAGAGGATAACATATTTGACTCTAGCCAGTCTAACACATGGTCCTCTAAGATAATAATGTAAATATCATCCTAAGTATTTAACATTCTTGGAACCTAGGAGGTCTTTGTGTATCGAAATAATTGACCAAACGTCATTTGAAATTGTTGGTAATAGTTGATAAAGTCTTTGACCATTGTTCTTATGTCTGTATACGAACCAGCTTGAATGCTATGGTGTTGTTTCGCGTAAGACCAACTGTACGTATTCTCGCCGATAAAGCGGCGGGACTCATTGGCATGTCATTGATGTTTTCATACGCCATACCTGCTGACTATGGGCATGACAAAGAACCACATTCAACGTATCATCCAGAAGGGTGTCTACAACAGAAAACACACTATGCTTATACAAGTACCACAGTATCGTCGTGTCGGACATTTGGTCTAATAAACGACGGAGTGTGTGAAATACTCGTGATTTATCGTGATATTGGCAGTTTTATTGTTTTGTCCCATTGTGGGTAATCTCATTTAGTATTTTACATTAATTAGCTTTACATTACTTTCCAAAATAAACACAATATTATAGGATATTATTACATGCATATACTCTGAAATATAAATGAACCTTCGAATTAAATCTAAAGACAGATGATTTAATCACCTGTATACAAAAATATGCTGTTATTGTACCATTTAAACTACTAAGGTATGATAATTCATCACAAATGTACTTCAAAAAATCAATTAAATAATAATAGTGTGTGTATATGTACAAACATACTTTAAAAAGTCAATTCAATAATAATTCTTCGTGTATATGTAGAGGAAAAATTAATTATATATAAATTGGGATCAATTTCACTTTTAAGTTTTATTTCTGTGATTGTATTTAAAAAATAAATTTTATTGGTAGTAACCATTATTTGTTATGTTTTCTTGTCTTCATCTACAGCTATATTTTTTCCAAGCGATAGACGTAGATAATGAGAGTCAAGAAAATGTTTAAAATTTCAGACTGAAACGAATTCAACCTGAAACTGTACATGGCGAACGAAAAGTGTACCAGCACTTGGACTCAGCCCAGATATAGTTTCTGGTCCACAATATACATTACAAAAGAACTATACAATATAAAGTTTCCAACAAATGGTACTATCAATATATATTGAACATGTAAGAAAAGTATTCATTGAACTTTTATGTTTCTATGCACAGTTTCCATCTTTTAGAAAAAAAACAATATAAAATCAATTTATATGATTGCATATGTTCATGAGACCTTTATTCTCTTCGCATTTGAGTGTTTTAGACCAGCAAGTTTTTATTGAATTAAAAGGACAATAAGATGAAAACCGTTTTTAAATTTTTGCATTTACTTACCTGCATCAAAGTTAGTACGAATTTATTTCATATCAGTACTATTTTGTTTTGTTAATCTGTATGGAATGACTGCATTTGCAATGGCAAAACGCATTGCAATGGCAATATAATTTTGCCATGGCTAGAAATTTTATCATTTTGCCATGGCATTTTGTCATGATAATTTTTTCTTTAAATAGACATATGCACAGGTAGAATTATAACATTTTATAACTTTATCGCAATTTTTAGAATTTTGCCATGTCAACATCTGCCACGGCAAGTACATGGAAAAACTCTGCCATGGCAAATCCATAGCAAAAATCTGCAAAGTACTGTAATGGCAAAACGTCTTAAAAATCATGACTAATTGCAACTTTACAAGTATAAAAACAGTCACTTTGCCATGGAAAGGTAACATTTTCGCTAAATGATATGATTGACGTTAAATGATATAAATCTGACACTAAATGATGCAACAAATGCTAAATGATACACAATCGAGGCTGTCTAAAAGTTAGAAAACTTACGGTAAATGATACATTTTTTGACTCGCTAAAAGTTACAAAACGTTGACGCATAAAGATACACATTTTCTATAGGGGTGTATGGAGAATTTCTACATTTGTGAACCATTTCGCGATTATCATCTCATTTAACGCACGACCTGTCACACGAAAATTTAAAATATAGTTTTACATATTTCTTATTACTTAAACATTTATATGATTACAAATGTATTTTCAGAAATAAAACTGTATACTCTCATAGAATTCATAAAACGAGTTAGAAAACTTGTGAAAATTAAAGGTTAATGACACAGGCAAATAAGCCAGCAATACAGATCATATTTCGTCTTTTACTTTTAACTGGTTTGTCTTATGACAAGATTGGCTAGCTAGGTTAACGGACTCCCCGTACATAAATAGTGTACCATTTGGGTCGAAAGACTGCTTGGCGTGTGCGCACATTTCAAAATGTACGTGCACGCATAAAAATATACGCGTAAGTAGCTGCATGCTTATATGGACGTGTGCGTTTGTATATACATGCACTTATAATTGCGCGTGCACGTATAAATTTACGCGTGCACGTCCATATATCTGTACACGCGTATATATACGTACACTTATAACTACAAGTGCACGTTTAAATGTACACGTACACGCATATGTGTACATATTCAAGCACCCGTAATTAAGCGTACACGCGTAAAATTTTACGCATACAATGGTGAACCTGTAGCTGAACAAGTATTTCTACGAGCACCCAGAATTAAGCATGCCTGAGTTAAATTACTACTCTACGTCTACGTATATATTTACGCGTACAATTGTAAAGATATAGATACATGCGTATATTTAAGTGCAGCTAGAATGTGCATGCACGCGTAAATTCATACGTACAAGTATGTATTTTTATACGTGAATGGTTAATGTGCAGATACACGCAAATCTTGACGTGTACACGTAAGTTTAAACGTACATGCATTATGAAAAGTGCATGTATATGTATATACACGTCCATATAAGCGTGCAGTTACATTTTACGCGTGCATGTGTGAAATATACACGTTTATATTTACACGGGCACGCATATTTTTAAACATGCATTTATATTTTGAAATATACGCGCACGCAAAGCAGACTTTCGACCCAGATGGTATACCATAATAACTAAGCTCTGTTGAAAACAGGAATAAATCATTTTTCTAAAAAGCATTTGTGACAACACTTGGACGTTAATTAAGAAATAATATAATCTATTTAGTGATTTGTCGTTAAATAAAATATTTTTTTTAAGTTCAGATGCAAAGGAATTATATCACGAGGGCTCAGTCTGAGTGATGTAATAATACGCATCTGAACGACAAACAATGATTTTATTCAAGTGCAAATCACTAAATGAGATATATTTTTTTCCGATTTTGACATGTTATTAAGGATTTTTGTCTTCATCTTTGAAGATATTCACAAAATTTTTGCCTGTTCCGTGTGATGTTTTTTTTAACAGCACATCGTTATGACGTTTAATGCTATGACGTTATAGTTATTACGTAGAAACTGTGGGTTCTGCATAATAATACATAGTTTCAGTCTACTTTGTTTAATATGGAAATAAATCGGATAGTGTTATAATATGCTTTAACGAACGTGAATACATTAGACAGCGCGTGCTTACCAGAAGTTCGTGTATGGAAATACTTAAATATAATCAAAGGCCCGATTTCAAACAGCATCCGCCCGAGACCTACTAAATATATTCTTGATACAAGTATATATATTTACGAAATAACATGGAAGATGAATAAATATTAAATTTGACTAAACTGTAATATAACGACCATATTTTTTTATAAGTATCACATGTGTATTTACGAACATTTTATAGAAAAATAAAGATTCTCCATGATGTTCCATAAAGCAGAATCAATTCATTATAGTGAATAATATGTCAGTAGCCAGGAAGCGGTCCCACATATAAATGATTTAACACGGAACGACTGACGGACCCTACATTGTATTTACCGCCGAAATGATACGCATGCTTACATTGAAATAAGCCAAGCGATACATTTAAACGCTGAAATATTTTGTGACATACATGAAAAAAAACTTCCTGAACGAAAATCTGGAGATGCCTTTTACTTGGTTTCACACGCTGTTTAAGTCTTAACGATTCAGCCAAAATACAAAGAAAATGTTGTAGTTGACAAGGAATCAACACTTGTATGAGAGTGGATAAAATAACGTGGGCTTATATTGTACTCTAAAGACCACAAACTAGTTACCTACTCTTTTCTCCAAATGAACTACGTGAAAATCATTTCAATAATACTGGTATAATAAGCTATACTATAAGCTATACTACAAGGTGACAAATTGACAATTTATGCCCTCCCAAAATTAATGTATTTTCACAACTTCATCTGCAAGCTTGTATCAGCACATTTTTCTTACAGTAGCGTATTTAATGTAGTTCTGCACGTTCAGATATTTTTTTGTCTACAATGTTGGATTTGATAAAACTCCTAGATATACCTAGAAAATCCGTTTAAAAAATAAGGTCGTGTGCCCGATTTTTTGATAAATAGATTTGAATAATTTGAACCTCAAACAAGTTTTCGTAAATTTTAATAACATTTCCAGGGATAGAAATTTTCCTACAATGTAGATTTTGATGAAACTCCTCACAATCATAAATAAGCATCTGATCTATCATATGGTAGAATAAAATATAGATATGTCCGTGTGCTTGTTTTTGAGATATTTACACATATCCGCACATCACATGCTATTTTATGACACTATTTCAAATTTTAACCTGTCAAACGTTTTTATATCATATCTTATCTTCAGAAAGATAGTAACACTGCCGGTTGTATTAATTTACTCACGGGTTTCCATTTATTCAAAAAACGATTTTCATTTCCGTACGCCGAGTCCAGGCTTTATTCTACATTATGCAAATAAACGATGTTTCTCATTACAGATCTGATGCAGTCGTTCTGCTCATGCCCGAAAATGATTATCAATCGGAGCGCACGGCAAAAATACGCACATTTATGAATGTCCGCATGCATTTAGTGTATAATATGTATAAGTATCTGACTAAAGATTAGGGTTAATATCACCATGGTAACAATATATATACATTAAAGATACCATCCATTCAAATCGCTTGAATGCAGCATATACTGGAGTCTGTAATATATGTCAGAATAATTTGTATATTTAATATATTACTAATGTACAAATAAGCGCAGATAGAGCTTGACCTCTTTTTCATTGTATCATTGATATAATTATAGTTGAACTGCTTTAAGTAATACTTTTTTTTGTCATTTATAAACGATTTGGGTTAATAACAATGTTAGCTGAATCCCAGCATCAGACATTATGTTATATACAATAGTTAAAGGGAACCAGATATTTGTTAGAGCATGTAACCGGTGTAAAATTGTATGTACGAATTAGGAGCAATCAGAATCTAGTTCTATAAACAGCACCAATCAAAGCTCACTCCTGCCCAGTATAAATAGGTAGATGGATGACAAAGAATTCATTCTGTATCCAGCGATTGGTGTAGACACATCGAGGATTCAACTAATAATTTATCCCAGTACCTTGATGAGGAAGTTATTGCAACTACACTGACAGGACGGATAAATTATTGAAAAAAAAGACGTTTAAAGTTCATAGACTACAGAAGAGTTGCAGAATTTCAACAAGGATTTGAGCTAAAGGTCCAGCGCATAGGCGTTTTACTTTAACGGTAGTTAAATGCTATAGACGATAGCAAATATAGGCTTGAGCATTTGAAAGCTGAGGCACAGTCATAATGTTTGGTAATCTACTGAGATAGTAGGAGAGTTCCAGCTTATTGACGAGGTTCAGCGTTATGGGCGAAGTACAGCCAATGCATCGGTGTTATACCTATATGGTAGTTGAATGCTGTATATGATAGCATATAGGCGTTGAGCATCCAGGAGTCGGGGCAAACATATTGAGTTACAGTTTTAATTAAGAGGACATTAGGCTGAGTATCTATGCGATAGGACTCGTACGTTGTTGTTCAAAGACATCGTCTAACAGGAACTTCGACAAAAAGAACAGTCAAGTATAGTATCTTCAGTCTATAGTATCTTCAGTCTATAGGAGTGTGAGCTGATTTCATTAGTTGAAGGTTGATAGTTGAAACATTGAGTGATTTTTGCCTGATCCCTGAAACTATCTAGCTCATAATTGAAATCATTTACGAATCATTGGTACACGAATCAATTAGGCAAGGTAGCCAGAGGAAAATTTTATATATGAGATATATGGTCTCACGAGCTATTAGTTTTAACAAAGGACATTCTACATCGTTTGTCAGCTAGTCTAAGACATAATCATCTTAGCGATTTGACCCATTTCATAGTTCAAGATACTAAAGGCATAGGCACTTCCCTGGATCATATAACTCGTATCCTGACAATATATCAAAGGCGCACCAGACCTGTGTTTAGTCACCGTCCCAAGTAAATGACTTCACACCATTACAATAAATGAAGGAGATACTCTGTGCTTTATCGTGATATTGACAGTAACCCCACAGTGAGTAGCAAGTCGTTAGTTGTTATTACGTGGCATTGTGTAGACTACGCTACCAAATTATGAGCTTTATTGTTTCGTCCCATTGGGGGTAATTTCGTTTAACCTTTTACATTAATAGCTATACATTACTTTCCAAGATAAATACAATATTACAGCTTGCTTTTACATTGCAAATACTCTGAAATATAAAAGAACTTTCAAATTAAATCCAAAGAAAGATGATTTAATTACATATATACAATATTGTTTTACCTCCCACCAGATTCTAGCTCTTTCATTGGTTGAGTAGTGTCACGTGGTTGCCCTCTATATTTCTATAGAGGGTCAGTCGGCGACCCTACATGAGAATTGCTACTGCTTTTTTTTTTCTTAAAACGACGCCATGTTGTTTTTGAGAACACTGCGAAAAATATGTGCAAATACGGGAGTATACGGTCCCGTATATGTCTAATATACGAATATCATATAAAAGGTATCTTTCCTGAAAGTATGATCAAAACCTACGCCTTCAACATACTTTTGGACCTTGACAATCCCTAACTTTGAATACTGACATAAACTGTTGAAACGTTTTTATGCTAAGTATGAACGAACGGATCCATGTGAGAAAAACATGAATGTCCAATTAAAGAATACGGGATTCCCGTATATGGAATGTTCCATATACGGGAAAATGTTTCCGTATACGCCCGTATAGTAGAAGTATACGGAATGCGTACACTCCCGTATACGGAACCATTTTCCGCAGTGGAATAACTGCAAAAAAAAATGTTTCCGTATACGCCCGTATAGTAGGAGTATACGGAATGCGTACACTCCCGTATACGGAACCATTTTCCGCAGTGGAATAACTGCAAAAAAGACATATTTATGCAATTATTTTTATAAACTCGCTTTTATTAGGTACGTGAGACCATGGTACAAATGTATAGTGTATACATACCGTATTTGTAATTACTACAAAAAATGTTTTTATAACGGAAACGCTTGGAGAAACGGAAAGTGAGATTGTTAGCGATTGTTCAGGATTTTAGCTTTCTGCACTTAAATCTAGGAATATAGTGCATCTGAAATAGAGTGTTATTGAATAAAATCATCGAGGAAACGGGTTGCCTATTTGTTCTGTCAAGCGGCGTTATGGTGTGTGTATAGGTCACGTCAATCGTTTGCTTGGTGAGGATGGGTAATCCGACATGCAACTGATATGACTGAACTTCGGACAAAATTTCACTTGGCAGCAAACTATAATTTTTCCTTAATGTTCAGCAGAACAGAGAGATCGGGCACAAAACAAAACAAGGTTAGCCTTTGTTTTTCAGCTCTTATTTTATAATATTTTTGATTTGAAAGACCTATTTGTTTAATGGTTCGGCTTATTAATTTTTAGATTTCTATGCAAGGGAGACTGGGATCAAGTTGGTAGTAAATTTTGAATTAAATTAAAGAATGTTTAAGATCAGAAGGTAGGATAAATAGAACATTAGGTTACTGTCTTATAAATTTAAATTTATTAAGTGAGTCGGAGAATATATATAAAAGTCGAGGCTCTGCAGAAAGCTAAAATCCTGATCACTGACCTGATAAAGCAAAATTTTTCTGACCCCTTGATTTTTGCCTTTATTTTGCATGAAGGTAGGATAACACCCTACTTGCCCGGGAGAAGTAATAAAGTGGTCGATAAAACAAATCAATTATTGGGTTTGTTACTGACCCTCTACGGAAATATGTATTATAATTAATAATCTACTGTACTTGTACCATTTAAACTACTAAGATATGATAATTCAGCACAACTGTATTTTTTTCAATTTCACTTTTAAAATTTTATTTTGTGTTTGTATTTAAAGATTAGTTTTTATTGGTATTAACCGTTCTATGTTATGTTTGCTTGTCACAACCAAAGTGGCACTGTCAAGAAAAGTCCCACTATGTGATCTTTAATCCAACAGCTGAATGACTTAAAAGGTACACCAAAAATGTCAAAAACTTGAAAAGTTCTTTGTAAAAAATGTCTAGTTTTATTACATAATTTTTGATAGAATTACTGCATGTAATTAAAGAACATATTTGGCTATCCATGAAACTTTACAAATAACTGAAGCTTTTTTGCTAAGTTGTGAACCACGGATTTTGGTTCAACACAACTTCTGGATGAATAGAGTTATGGCCCTGAATTTTGAATACAAATTTTTATCTTTTGTTGCCCAGAAACCTTTCTTTTATGTCTGCATATACATGCTACCCAATTTGAGGTATCGAGCTATTTTCTCTTAGATACAATTTGATAACAGTATGGAGTCCAAATTCAAGCATTAAAGGAAAGATCTATGGTTACTAGAGGACAGAAATATATATATTCCATTTATTTTAGTTTTTATTTATATGGGATATGTTAATAATATATATTAATAAAGAAAAATTAATCAAATTATTTCTTTGCCCAGGAAATGGTTTTTCACCATTTACAGGTCTGACAAACTCAACAAGAGCTGTCCATAAGGCAGCATGGTCAACTATTCTCAGTGCTTGACTCTTACAACAGCTGACCATAAAAATGGTCGTGCAAATCAATACACCTCAACAGTCTGTTAAGTGTAAATAAAAATAATTTGTTTTAAATAGGAAATCGCATGAGGGCTGCGAAGTTTTAATGCAATATCTGCAGTAATTATGGAGATATGCCCTTGTAAGCAAAAATTTAACCAAAGTCCAAAAAGGGGCACAATTCTGTCAAAATACATGCCAGAGTTGTGGGCCTTGATAAGTTTAATGTGGTCAATGACCTAGAATAATACGCACATGGTTTCAAAGCTATATCTCTTCTGTATATGGAGATTATGCACTTGCAAGCAAAACCAAGGTGTAATAGTAGAGCTAAAATTCAATAATTTCAGTTACTTTTCTGATATAATATAATCTCCATATATTAAGGCCACACTCCAACGTTTATTGTGATCAAAGTATAATTTACACAGAAACACTTTTAATGATCAAATGTCAGCCCTTACAGACATAAATGACCTTCATCTACACAGAAATTTTGCTTTACCTGGGTAATTTACAAATATGTGTGTTAGGATATATGTAAATGGTATATTTTTTCAATGATACTGAAAGAAATGAAAAGGGTATAGGTAAGTATGAAAATGCATCAACAGAACAGAATGGAATATGTCAGCACTGTTTGGTGCAATAAGAATACAGTTAGAATCAATGCAAAGTTTACACAATGTGGTTATGTACCTTTAAAAGAAACTAACACTAAGAAACTAAGAGCTTTGCTATATTTTACATTGATTTATGGTCTTTTCTCTTCTTGAGTTGCCCCAGTCTGTATATTATTACAATTCTATTCTGCTGTGTTTGTGTGTGTGCATTTTAGTTCGATCTCAATCTGATTAAAATCATCTGTAAACGCTACGGATAGGATGTAAGGGCGACCGGTAGGAGGTCATCCTCTGGCGAACTTTCCGTAAGCCAGTCAGAGCTTTGCTTTCAAAATTTTGAAAGTGAAAGTAGAAGTTTAAATAAATCCATATTTAGCCTACGATCTCAACTTTTTAAGTGTGATTAACACGCTTTTATAATTCGAAAGTTAAGTCAACCGTTTGTTGAAACGAGTTCTCTGATTGGTTCAAATAAAAATAGATTGTTGAAATTAAAAATAGCAATGTTGGATTTCCGGAACTTAAAACGGGTCGCCATCACATCTTGGAAGATCGTGTACTTTAGTCAGATTGGTTCGACCTGTACGTGGCATCTGTATGTTTTTGTAACATAGATAAATTGCATTATTGTTGTAAAAATACAATTCAAAGTTTGTAAATAATAGCAAAGCCCCTAGTGCAATCTGAATATCTGTACATTTCTAGAAACTTTTCACAATAAATTAGACGACCTGAAACTTTTTATTAAGTGCCTACTGATTTCATTTTTTATTCTGATACATAAGGATGCTCCTTCAGGATATATATCACTATACCCATCACTGCTGTATTTTCATTTAATTTTAACTTCAACTTCAACAAAAATTTCAAACTTCACCCAAAATGAATACATATTTTGCTTAACTACCAAATAACGAAACCGTTAACATAATAGCTGTACGTAAAAAAGAAAGAAACCGTTTAACTGTTCCGGGCCACTGTGACCTTGACCTTTGACCTACTGATTTCAAAATCAATAGGGGTCATCTTCTGGTCGTGATCAACGTTATCTTAATGGCAAAAATAAATAAGAAATGTAAGTCGGTAAAATTATTAATACATCCCTTTCCCGATCATGGTTGCACAATTATAGTAAATTTATTCTAAGCTACGTGTTGTTTTAAAAACTACATAAATATCAAAATATCTTTAAAATGCAAGCACAGAACTAGAAACTGTATCTAAATCACTTTTGAAATATTTCATGTTGAACTGGGTAACTACGGGTACGCAATTTAAAATAAAAGATAAATTCATACATTAATATATAAAAAAAAAAATATAACATATAAATATGTATCTGTCTATGTAAATCGGCATTTTTGATCCTTAATTAATCTATAAATAATCAAACGAAATGTGTAAAATGTCATAAAATGTTTATTAAATGTGATTGACCACCTTAAAAAATTTTATCGAAATAAATTCTGGAAAAAATATGATAAGGATTTGTGAAGAAATGATATAATCAGAAAATAAATAAAGTGTAAACATAGTAAAAATTGTTTTTTCTTTAAGGCCAATAAATAAGTCAATCAAAAATCTGTTAAATTTGCCCAGGTAAGACATGTGTGAAGTTAGCATTTGACCTAATTATTCCTGAGAAGCCTGTGTGCATGCAATACATTACCCAAATGCTTTAAGTTAAAAAGGGGCATAATTAAAATAAATAACGACAGTAAGTAAACTTATGATGCCGTATACTTGTGTAAAGTTTGAAAGCATCTGACCAAGTACTTCTAGGGTAACCTGTTTACAAACAGAACCTGTGAAACAGACACAGACAAAACGATGGTAACAAAAACTGTACAATTTGAAAATATTCAAATAGTCCAGATAAAAGCAGAGATCAAGTGAAAGTGCATGAATACTCAAACATACCTGTGGATGCAGATAATGAAGCAAGACTGAGCAGGATAGCTCTCAATATACTTGGTAGTCATGCAGCAAGATCTGTCCATAAGACAGCCAATGCTCGACTATTCGAACTGTTGTCCCAGAAAAAGGAATATCACCCTAAATGTTAAAATATCTATAGAGTTTCAGTTCAATACCTGTATTAGTTTTGGAGATAGTAAATTGCCTGCAAAACTTTAACCAGTATTTTCCAAAAGAGGGCATAATTTGGCCAAAAGACATGTCAGAGTAATGGGACTTGATGCTATCTCCTAGTTTTATAACCCCGAAGACACAAGTGAAGTTTCAAATCAATATCTGCATTAGTTTTGGAGATAGTAACTTGCATGCAAAACTAACCACGATTTTCTAAGTCAAAAAGGGGGCATAATTTGCACAAAATACATGTCAGAGTTACAGGACTTCATCCTGTGAGATTGGCTATTGACATAGAAAAAGAAAAAAACATTTCAAAGCCATATGCCTTTAAATGATAAATATATGTACTTGCATGCAAAACTGTTACATATTTCTGAGTCAAAAAGGGGGCAGAATTTGCAAAATGCATGTCAGAGTCATGGGACTTGATGCTATCACGTATTTTTATGACACCAAAGACACATGTGAAGTTTCAATTCAATATCTGCATTAGTTTTTGGAGATAGTAACTTGACTGGTAACTTCAACTAGGATGTTCGAAGTCAAATTAGGGGCATACTTTGGCCAAAATACATATTAGACTTATGCTTGACCCGGTGATTGACCTACAAAACGAAAATAAATAAGTTTCAAGCTGTGTATTGCATGTAAAACTTTGACCAAGGTGTGAAGCCGACGCCAACGCCAGCATGAGTAGCATAGCTCAGACTATTCTTTGAATAGTTGAGCTAGAAATAATCTTAAGCATCAAATTGTTAAATAAAATATTTCTACGACTACAGGATAATTATTCAAACGGCATACACCAAGTGACTGTTTCATGACAACACAAGTGCATATATACGATTTCAAACATGCAGATTTTGTTTCTGGCATTTTAGTTTCTTCAACATAAATTCATAACAAAAGATATTATTTTAGTAGAATCTAGATCACTTAGGTTTTTGCCACAATCATAGCATTATGATATGATCATAGGACAAATAAAGTTTTTCTTTTTGAAACTGATGGACACAGTGCCATAATTTTGTACTTTTACTTCCAGTTCTAGTACTCAACAAGAGCTGTCACTATTAGTGACAAATGCCCCCAAAGCGTGCCTAAGAATGCTACATTTGTTTGCGCAAAATATGTAAAAAAGAATAATTTATGTATAAATAATTTTGTGACCTTAACCTGAGAGTCCCGGGTCATAAGTACGACACACCTTCTAAATATGGTTAACATTTGTGCCAAGTTATTTGAAAATACATTGATAAATGGCAAAGTTATGGACCAGACAAAAAACAGACATGCTAGCCTTTCACTCCTAAGTGTGATATTGACCATGGAGCTAGGGGTCTGGGTCTTACGCATGACCCGTTATCTCATTATAGGGAACATTTATGCCAATTAATTTTAAAATCCCTTCATCGATGGCAGAGTTATGGACAGGACAAAAAATACCATGTTAACTTTTAACCACTTAGTGTGACCTTGACCTTAGCGCTAGGGGTCTGGATCATGCGCCTGACATGTCCATTTATTATGGGGAATATTTAGTCCAAGTTATTTAAAAATCCCTTGATTAATGGCACCGTTATGAACTGGACATGAAACAGACCCTGTTAACTTTTGACATCTAAGTGTTACCTTCGCCTTGGAGCTAGGGGTCTGGGTCTTGCGCATGACACATCGCCACATTATGGTTAACATTTATGCCATGTTATTTCAAAATTTCTTCATGGATGGCATAGTTATGGACTGGATACGAAACAGACCCTGTTAACATTTGACCTCTAAGTGTGACCTTGACATTGGAGCTAGGGGTCTGGGTCTACCGCATGACACGTCGTCTTATTATGGTGAACATTTGTCATGTTATTTCAATTTGTCATGTTATGTTAAAATCCCTATAGGGATGGCAGAGCTACAGCCCTGACAATAATTTACACGGTCGCACACGCGGACGCACACGCGGATGGACAGTATGATTTTAATTAGCCCACCTTTGGGGGCATAAATAGCGCGTCCGTTTAGATCAATAAGGAGTGCGCAGATCTACTGATGTTCTCTGTGACAATTTGATCAAAGACATTGTGTCTTACATCATTCGTCCTCCATCCCTGATTAATGTAGGGAATTTGGCAGTTATTTGCAGAGAGCATGTTTATACTGGTACATAACCCAGAAGCACTGGTTAGGTTAACTGCCCAACGTTACAAAACTGAAATACTGTTGATAAAAAGTTCTAGTATTCTGTACAGTACATGCAGTTGTTTAGTTTACAACTGAACAATACATAAAAATGTCAAAAGTATCAACAACCTTCATTGGTACACATATCTTGATTTATTTCTTGCTTTTAAAGAAATGCTTTTGTCCTGTTCCATAGCTGCCATTGTGAAGTGTGTGCCAAGGATTACCCATTACACTGTGTTTAATTGGCTACTGGAAACAAAACTGCCCAATGAGGCAACATTTTCTATATTTCTACTGCGAACGACAACTCTTACAAAGACTATAACACTAAATTGCCAACGAACAGAAAATCATTGTCGACTATACATATTGTAACATGTTGTTATGACTCTTAAATTGTTCGAAGGCACACCAATATGAGGGAAACTGATGGACTACATTTTTTATATATAAAACCATGTTTTGCATGTTAGTTAACGGAATGGTAAACATTTTTGACAATCTGGTTAACGTCATAGTATCGGGTTAAGAACATTTTCACCTTAAGAAATAATGTGTGAAGCAGCTTGTTAGCTCAGTCTGCAAAGCACTGCTCCTATACATAAGGGGTCCATGGTTCAAGCCTGGACTGACTGCACACTTTTCACACCCTGTGACAATTGTTACAGGGCAGTTGGGACAGTTCGCAGTTCTAAACATGAGGTTGTCAAACTTAAATTTAATTTTGATTACTGACCGATATAAAAAGTAAAAAAACATGAAATGAACACATATTAAGAGTATTACCTTCATGTAAATTTCCTTTCTGTAAAGCAATTCTTTTTCCTTCCAAAATGGCTGCATCCAGCTCCTTCTCCAGGCACTCTCGCCACCACTTGTTGATATCCTGCTCTATCTTATTTAATGCAGAAGACGTCATGTATGAAACATTGAGACATGCGGAAGTTTCTTCCATATGAGCATGGCCATTCCCAGTCACAAAAGTGCCCAAAACAGAGCGTACATTTTACATCAAAATGAGCATTTGATTGAACTCTCTCTTACAATCTACAGATTTTGCAGATTGCACAGACACAAGCCCACACCTATCTATATCAGCTTTATAGGACTTTCAGTTCTGTTTTCAGTAACATGTGCAAGAGCTTTCTGGCATAATGCTGCATGGAGGCTAATTTCAGACACATACAACTTCAATGTATCTAGATTGATTATTCTATTTCCATTTCCATCGTCTTTCAAATACTGTTTAACTTTTCTTTTCCTTAAAATTTTATTTACATCCCTGTAAAATTGGTACAGATTTTGGCATCTCTTTCTCTGATTAATTCTTTTGCCGGCATGTCCTTGTAACTTTGGATCTAACGATTCTAAGTTTTCTGTCACTTACAAGCATACTTTACAACTTGTACAATTTCTTTCCAGATGTTACACGGGAATACATTTGACAGAATATCTACCAGCGGCCTTACCTAACTGTTTACTGACCCTTTTAGATGAGCAGCCCATCTTTTACAACCCTGTGTTTATTATTTATTTATCTAATCATTCACAGTATGTACCCGGATAATCTTGACTCTGTTCAGCGGCCCTAACTCAGTGCCAACATGCTGACGAAAAGACATGTATGTAGTTAATTTTCTTGTCTTTTTATATGTTTTTATCTTTGTGTGCAATGTTAGCGTGAAACCTTTAATAGCCATAATATCCTGTTTTGGTAACACGATTTGTTTACTAAATATTTTGTCCAACAAATCACTTTATGTTGCTGGAATTCGTTAAAATGTACTCGAAAAAGTCTTCAAAATGAACTCTTTTATGATTACGACTGTTTAAAAGTACCTGAGATTGCAATAATACCTTACTTATCAACTGTATTAGTTTAAAATCATCTCTATGACAATGTGTAACAGTATCAAAGTTTCAAATTATTTTATTATAGCTTAAAAGCTGTATTAATTATGAGGGGGATTAGGATTTGCGGATAATTCCTGACTGATCCATGACTGATATAGGTCAATCCCTGACTGATATAGGAAACAGTGCTGGATAAATACGAACTGAAAATGGATAAATACCTAACAAAACGAAAACGCAGCTGTTAGTCCATGCTCCATGTATGAACCGTAGATGCTCGAAGTTTTGTGACCCCCCACCCCTCTGTCAGTCCATGTATTCCCCACTTTTCTCCACTACTAGCTGTCTGAAAAATGTCATATTACAGTTAATAACTAATCATAAATCTTATCGCATTTAAACAATATCAAAATACTCCATTAGCACGTCTATAAAATCTCGTTCGCTATAAAATATACAAGATTTGAAACAAATGCAATACTTCTGAAACGGTGACTTTACAGGTGTATTAACAGTCCCATGGCTACTCTGTTTCTGGCGGATAATAACAATATTACCTTTTATTATATATCTATATCAATTCTGTCAAAATACGTCTTGTATTATACACGTAAATATGAACAGGCAGAAAAAATATCAGTACTGTACCCTTTGTATTGCATGTTGCCGGACTACTTTCATTTAATATGCATGACCTGACACAGTTCTATAAATAGCGCACATAATAATAATAATAAAATGATCATTATGACAGTAGCTAGATCTGGGAATTTGTATTCAGCTCTCGTGATTTTGCAAGGTCGGATGAGATTCGGCGCTTGCGCACCTTGTGAGACCCAATCTGGCAAAATCCACTCGATACAGCAATCCAGATCGAGCTACTGGTATAATAACCCTATTTTACTAGAAGTTCCTTGTCACTTTGTTTAATAGCAGAAGGGATAATGCCTTTGTGTAATTTAGATATATAGTCATATTTTATGTACATGTGGACTCATTCATTTCTATAGAATATTAGTCAATTAGGTGTTTATCCTTAGACGATTTCGAGAAAGTTAGGTTTTTATCCATTCCTCGTGTAAACTGAGTTTGGTAATTATCGACTCGAAGTTAAGTTTTAATCCCTTTTCTCGCTGTCCACACAATTGAACGTGTATTGTGTCAATATGCAGTGGGCTAACAACATAATGTGAATGGGTCTATAAAGCAGTACATTTTTGCTTCCAAACAACAAAAAAGTAGGGGCAACAAAAGCATGTAAGTATTTTTAAAGATTTTTTATAAAAGTTTTCATTGAACAGTTTGCCTTGTTCGTCAGTATTCCACCTGAAAACCAAGGCTTAATATATATGTAACATGATACATTTTTAAATAAATATACACTTTGTCAGGATACTGGTTATATGACCCAGGGAAGTGCCTACGCCTTTAGTATCTTGAACAATGGTTTGGGTCCAATCGCTAAGGTGACTATGTCTTAGACTAGCTGACAAACGATGTAGAATGTCCTTTGTTAAAACGTAAAGCTGGTGAGACCAAATATCTCAGATATAGAATTTTCCTCTGGCTACCTTGCCTAAATGATTCGTGTACCAATGATTCGTAAATGATTTCTTATTATGAGCTAGACAATTTCAGGGATCAGGCAAATCACTAAATGTTTCAAACTAACAATCTTCAATTAAAAATGATTAGCTCAAACTCCTATAGGCTGGAGACTCTATACTTGACTGGTCTTTTTGTTGGAGTTCCCGTCAGACAATGTCTTTGAATCACAACATACGAGTCCTATCGCATAGATGCTCGGCCTCTGTCCTCTCAAATTCTATAAGATGCCTGACTCCTGGATGCTCAGCGCCTATATGCTATCATATATAGCATTCAACTACCATATAGGTATTATCCCCGATGCCTTGGCTGTACTTCGCCAATAATGCTGAACCGTCTATAAGCTGGAACTCTCCTACTATCTCAGTAGATTACCTAACTCTGGGTCTCTGTCTCAGCTTCCGATGCTCAGCCTATATATGCTATCATCATAGCATTCAACTACCCTTAAGGTAAAACTCCTATGCGCTGGCCCTATAGCTCGAAACCTTATTGAAATTCTGCAACTCTTCTTTAGTCTATAAACTTCCAAAGTTTTCTTTTTAATAATTTATTCCGCCCTGACAGGGTTACTGCAATAGTCTCCTTATCAAGGTACTGGGATAAATTATTAGTTGAATCCTCGATGTGTCTTCTTCAACCGCTGGATACCGAATGTCCTCTATGTCATCCATCCATCTATTTATACCCCAGCAGACGTGCTATTTTTAGACGTGTGCTATTTTTAGAACTTGTTTCTGATTGGTTCCCAAATTTAAACGCAACGTCTTACAACGAGTACCTGCTCTATTAACTATCTGGTTCCCTTTTAACTTTTGTATATGACATAATGTGCGAAGCAGGGACCCAGCCATCCATAAATAAACCCAAATCAGATATAAATGACCAATTCTATTATTAACAGCAACGCAACAATAATTATAGCAAAGATAGCATGAAAAGGGGTCGAGCAATTTTTATTGTGTTAGTTCTTAGCAATACATTAATTATACAAATTATTCTGACAACAGCCCCCTTCCCTCAAGAAAATACTCTAAGTTTTTCATAAACATGAAGAATAATTTGTAAACAAATCTCTTTTTTTTTTTTGTTTTTTTTGTTTTTACTATTTCTTGATTTTTTGTGTTAAAATCAGTCACATCATATTCTGTTTCAAGTAATCAATTATTGTCTACTTAAATAATCAGCGCATACATTTTCTGTACCTTTAATAGATTCAATTTTGAATCTGTAACATTGCAAAAACAATGCCCATCTCATAATTCTTGAGCTTTCTACTTTACATTTTTGTATGTAACTCAGTGGGGCATGATCAGTCTGCAGGATGAACTCACTGCCGTACAAATACTTCTGAAATTTCTTAACACCAAAAACTATTGACAAACATTCTCTTTCAATTACCGAATAGTTCCTCTCTCTTTGGAACAATTTCTTACTGGCATATGCTATGGGAAATTGTCCATCTTCATACCTCTGAAGAAGTGCTGCTCCAACCCAGTATCTGAAGCATCACACTGTAATATAAAAGGTCGTGAAAAGTCTGGTAACCGTAAAATAGGTGCTTGTGTAAGCAAGGTTTTCAAAAGTATGAAAGCTTTGGCATGTTGTTCCTCCCATACTACAGTATTAGGTTTCCCATTCTTGATTAAGTCGGTCAGTGGTGCTGCAACTTCGGAGTATGTTTGCTATAAATTTTCTATAATAACCAGTTAGGCCCAAGGAAACTCCGCACTTGTCTCTTAGTCTTAGGTTTTTCTGCATTCTTTATACGCTCTAATTTATCATCTTCCATCTCCAGCTGATCATTTCCGACCTTATGCCCAGTGAATGAAACATTATCATATCCTATGAGACACTTTGATGGTTTTAATGTAAGCTTTGCATCTCTAACCCTCTTAAAAATATTTTGTAACATTGAGACATGTGTGTCCCACGTTATGGTGTGACCTAAAATATCGTCCACATAATTGTCAGCATGTTGGCATCTTGTCAATAATTTTCGCATCATTTTATTAAATGTAGCACCAGAATTTATCATACCAAATGGCATTTTTCGGAACTGGAAACTTCCCTCAGATGTTGTGAAGGCTGTCAAGTGCCTAGATTGCTTCTCGACAGGAATCTGCCAGTAACCTTTGCTGAGGTCTAATTTTGTGAAGAATTTATCTCCATGAAGTTTTGACCGAATATCTTCATCATTTCCCATAGGCTCCGTATCAAATTTAGTTATAAAATTTCCCAACCGCCTAAAATCAATACAAAATCTGTTTTATTATCTTTCTTTTCACCATAACGATAGGGGAGTTGTATGCAGAGGTGGCAGGTTCAATGATTCCAGCGTTTAACATGTGTTGAACCTCTTGGTTAACCTCATTACGTTCGCATATGGTATGGGGTATTGTTTGACTCTAACAGGTTCTGTGGTTGTAAGTTCGACCTTTTGTTCTACAAGATTCGTCGTTCCAGGACTTTCTGAGAAAATGTCTTGATATTGTTTTATAAGCGACTTAATTTCATTAATTTGGCTTTCAGACAAATGAGGATTAATTTGTACATTTTCATATGTTTCTGACCCTCCTATTCTGACAAGGTCGAGCAAATTTTCGTCATCAACTACCCCGGGTCTCTGTGCTAACATCGGCCTCGATCACGGCGACACTTCCTGCAAAAATATCTTGTCTTTCTTCGTACTTTTTGAGTAAATTGATATGGTAAAGCCCTATCTTGTCACCGACTTTTACATTAAAATCCATTTTGTTGACCACATCAACTACTTCATAAGGTCCTTTCCACTGAAGCATTAACTTATTATGGTTAGTTGGTAAAAGTAACAGCACTTTATCCCCGACCATTAAATTTCTGTTTCTGGCACTCTTGTCGTAATGGTGTTTGTACGTTTCTTGTGCTGAATGAAGACTTTCTCTAGCTATCTTACATGTTTCCTCCAGCCTATTCCGTAAGTCTAATACATACTCATATGTGTTTCTCGTTTCTGGTGTTTCAGCTTCAGTCCAAAGTTCTTTAAGTACTTGCATAGTCCCTGACTGTCCTGCCATAGAGAAGTTCAAATGGTGAGAATCCTGTACTTGCCTGTGGAACCTCTCGATATGCAAACAGTACAGCTGACAAATATCTATCCCAGTCTTTTGGTTTTTCTTGACACATCTTTTTCAACATACTTTTTAAAAATACCATTCATACGCTCACAAAAACCATTGCACTTTGGGTTATACGGAGTTGTAAACCCAAATTGTTTCAGGCTGATCAGCCTACAAACTTCTTCCCATCAGCTGTGAGGTAAACTGACTTCCTCTGTCACTTAAGATTTCGGATGGAAATCCTACTCTGGAAAATATATCTAGCAAAGCTTCAGCCACCCGTTCTGTCTCAATCTAGGTAATGCAACTGCCTCAGGATATCTTGTGGCATAGTCGACCACGGTAAGAATATACCGATTTCCTTTTCTGAAATGGAGCAATAGGTCCTATTAAATCCACAGCCACCCGATGAAATGGTGTCTCCATTATTGGCATATCTCCCAATGGAACCTTTCTAACTTTTCCTTTTGGGATCATTTTCTGACATATATCACACGACCTACAAAACCTTGTGACATCACTAGTTAACCCAGGCCAGAAAAAACTTGTTTGTATCCTATCAACTGTCTTTCTTATTGATAGGTGTCCTCCAACTATTGATTCATGAGCTAAAGACATAACCCTTTTTCTGAATTGAGTTGGAACTACAATCTGCTTTATCTATTTGATAATACAGCCTCTCTTTTCTTCGAAGGTTCTATACAATACATCCTTCTTGACTTCGTACATAAATGTAAACCCACTCTTTGTCTTCATTTTCTTTTTATCAGAGGCATACGTCCACAGCTTTCCTAAGGTATTGTCCTCCTTCTGAGCTTTTTTTAAACGTTCGACATTAATTCATCATTTTAGGTTCTGTGACCTTCAAAGGTTTTATTGACTGTTTTTCTTTCTCGCTTGTGCTCTTGTTACCACAGCTGAAACAATGTTTTCTTTTGATGGAGACGTTCTCCATCCCTACTACTCCAGTTAATGTCTGGTCTATCAGAAGCCCTTTTATATTTCCTATAACTAAATCGCAGATCAAAGTTGTTTAACACCATGGCTTCAACTTCTCCTGTAAAATATGGTGTATCAACCTGTATCCTTGCTGAAGGAACTATCCTTGTACGCCCATCAATTGCAACCATAAGATACTTCTTATCTAACATTTGATTCTCGATACGAAATCTTTCCTGACAGCCGCCAGCTCACACCCTGTATCTCTCAAAACCTGAACTTCTTTATCACCTATATATCCTTTCTTCATATCAAGTTCCTTTCACCGTTTGTTGAATCAATGGTAAAAGGTGCTTGCTATGACCGAATCGATTTTCCATGTGCTAACATAAGTCGTCCATCTTCTATGCAGTCTTTTAACAGTTCGTCATCTAATGATATTGCTATAACTGAGGCTGCAACTTTTCTGTCATCCGACTGTCTGTCTTTCTGCGCTTGACCGTCCTTTCTCCAGTCTGTAGGTGTAGAATCTTGCATACCATGCCTATTTCTCTGTCTTTCCTCATAGGATCCCCTACTAGCTAAAGCAGCACCGCTTATTTTTCTCTTGGATAGGTCTCTGCATTCTCTAGCGATATGTCCTTCCTTGTTGGGATATAAAACATACAGGCTTTTTAAAAGCTAGCCTTTCTCTTTGTTGAGGCTGAGATGAAGGTGTCATACTTAGACGTTGTGGTGGCCTATTGGATGAGGAATTTTTTTCAAAAACCCCGTTCGAGGTTATAGTACCACCATGTGCTTCAATGTACTGTTCTGCTAACTGCGTGATCTCAGCTCTCGATTTCGCAACTCTTTCCTTTCAGAACAAAGCAAGGTCTGTGGAACATGTTTGGATGAACTGTTCTCTGATCATAAGGTCTTTCAGCATTTCAAACGTATTGTCAACTTCTGCCATTTCTGTCCATCGACTGAAATACGTGTCCAGCCTTGCCATAAACTGGAAAACAGTTTCACCACGCTCTGGCTTGCATTCTCTGAACTTCAATCTAAAACCTTCCTCTGTCAACTGATAACGTTTCAGCACTGCTTTCTTCAATGCTGGGTAGTCATTTGCATGGTCTGGAGGCATGCTTGTGTATACGTCCAGGCCCTTTCCTGTAAGTAATGAGCTGAGGCTCACAGCCCATGTTTCTTCTTTCCATCCCTGGCTTTTTGCCCAAAAAGCTCAAATCGCTCGAGGTATGCATCCATATCATCTTTACTTTCCCCGAACTTCGGAAGCCTTGGCCGCAATGTTTTACTGCTTAAGTGCTCAGCACCTTTATCAGCTCCCAAAGCTCCGGCATCAGCCTTTATTTTAAGCATCTCCAACTCCTGTTCCTTCAAAGCTCGTTCTTCCCTCAAACGTTCAATCTCAACAATCTTTTCTTCTCAGCCTGTTCTTCCTCATAATGCCGTAACTTCTCGGCCTGCTCAAGCTCAAACAGTCTCTTCTTCTCAGCTTCTTGAGCCTCAAACCTCCGTTGTTCATCATCATGACGCCGCCTTTCTCATCTCGTCTTTGTCTCTCGTCTTCCCGTCTCAACATACGTTCCTCACGTTCAGTATACTCCTTCTCTTTCCTATCCACAAACTCTATGAGCTCTGAACCTGAGAGACCCATACGTTCACCCATCTCAACCCATTTATCGTAGTTCATCTTTAAGCTTAAGGCTGGAACTATCTCTCGAACTAAAATATATGTCTCTCAGGCTATCCTCAGTCACAGTGCCTTTGGTACACCACACAAACGTTAAAACCACTAGTCTCTGTACCTCCTTGGATATAGATCCCGGACGAGCCCCAAATTGTCAGGATACTGGTTATATGACCCAGGGAAGTGCCTACGCCTTTAGTATCTTTAACAATGGTTTGGGTCCAATCGCTAAGGTGACTATGTCTTAGACTAGCTGACAAACGATGTAGAATGTCCTTTGTTAAAACGTAAAGCTGGTGAGACCAAATATCTCAGATATAGAATTTTCCTCTGGCTACCTTGCCTAAATGATTCGTGTACCAATGATTCGTAAATGATTTCTTATTATGAGCTAGACAATTTCAGGGATCAGGCAAATCACTAAATGTTTCAAACTAACAATCTTCAATTAAAAATGATTAGCTCAAACTCCTATAGGCTGGAGACTCTATACTTGACTGGTCTTTTTTGTTTGGAGTTCCGTCAGACCCAAAGTCTTTGAATCAACAACATACGAGTCCTATCGCATAGATGCTCGGCCTCTGTCCTCTCAAACTCTATAAGATTGCCCTGACTCCTGGATGCTCAGCGCCTATATGCTATCATATATAGCATTCAAACACATATAGTATTATCCCGATGCCTTGGCTGTACTTCGCCAATAATGCTGAACCGTCTATAAGCTGGAACTCTCCTACTATCTCAGTAGATTACCTAACTCTGGGTCTCTGTCTCAGCTTCCGATGCTCAGCCTATATATGCTATCATCTATAGCATTCAACTACCCTTAAGGTTAAAACTCCTATGCGCTGGGCCCTATAGCTCGAAACCTTATTGAAATTCTGCAACTCTTCTTTAGTCTATAAACTTCCAAAGTTTTCTTTTTAATAATTTATCCGCCCTGACAGGGTTACTGCAATAGTCTCCTTATCAAGGTACTGGGATAAATTATTAGTTGAATCCTCGATGTGTCTTCTTCTACCGCTGGATACCGAATGTCCTCTCTGTCATCCATCCATCTATTTATACCCCAGCAGACGTGCTATTTTTAGACGTGCTATTTTTAGAACTTGTTTCTGATTGGTCCAAATTTAAACACAACGTCTTACAACGAGTACCTGCTCTATTAACTATCTGGTTCCCTTTTAACTTTTGTATATGACATAATGTGCGAAGCAGGGACCCAGCCATCCATATAATAAACCCAAATCAGATATAAATGACCAAATTCTATTATTAACAGCAACTCAACAATAATTATAGCAAAGATAGCATGAAAAGGGAGTCGAGCACTATCTGTGCTTATGTGTTACGTTAGCAATACATTAATTATACAAATTATTCTGACACACTTGATCAATTGAGACAGATATAACAACTGAAACATACCTTTATACATTGAAATTGTATAGAAAACAAATCGACTTTACACCCGCCATGTTGGCACTGAGTCAGGGTCGCTGAACAGAGTCAAGATTATCCGGGCACATAGTGTGATCATTATCCATTTAAAATGGCTACCTGCCTATGGATGCATGGCTTCATTTCAATTAATATTATAACATAAATAGATTGTTTAATATAAAATGCAGATTTGATCGTTAAATTGTCTATTTACAATGATAACAATCATTATTTTAATAATAATTAATAATTTAGGAAAAATAAAGCCATTGTTCAATTTCACAGGGGACTGAAATATTGCATTGGGACTTGTTCAGCAATAAATTCTGTTATTAACGTATATGCAATATCTTTTTACAATTTTACTATCCCCTTTGGTCATATTATATCGATACATGAAAATCGTGACCATTCATTTCGTTAAACATACAAATGACGCAAAAATGATATAACTAACTACTGATCAGACATAAGCATTATGTCATTTTTGTAATAAATCATAATAATTTCAACTTCCGTACAAACTATCTCCATGTTTTGTGATAATTCAAGATTCACTTGCTTGTTGGGTTTCCTTCTCAATTTTAACAACCAAACACCATAACCGGAAGTTACATATTCTTAAAATGTAGTTTCCAAAATTGTTTATTTTCTCTTTCAGTCCCTAACAATTTTGCGTTGTAACTGTTTTTATATTACATAATATATATAACACTTTTACAGCATTCAATGACATGGAGTATTGTTTGGCATTTCTCCATGTAAAACTGCATAGCACGTGGGGACTAATCACACGCGCATATATACTAAGTAGAAATAAAAATAGAACATGTGACAGCTGTCACTTAAACTGTTTATTTCACTGCATTTTGATCACTAGTCACGGTATGTCTATAGCATGTATTTTAAGTTATCCATTTTCTACAAAATACATCAGATAATGTGTGTGTATAAGTAGCATCGACTGCCTACCCAGTGGGCATTCGACGTCGTAACGACGTTGATACGACGTGGATACGGACGTCAATTCAACGTTGCATTTTGGTTGAAAATGTAAGTTTTTTAGACGTCGAAGTCTGACGTTGATTCAACGTCGGTTTTCTGACTTTGGTTAAACGTCATTTTTCTGATATTTATAATATCGGTTTTCTTTCCAAGAAACAACATTAATCATTTCATCTTTATAAATCATTTTATTTATAATGTTACACTAAAAATCTTTTCAATCGACATCTATCGTCATGACAAATAAGGTAAACATAAATTTGTTGTAGTCAGTGGAGAACTTTCTGCTTTGATGGTTGAATTTCTCAAAATCATCACAATTATCAGTGCAATCTGAAATATATATAATTTGAATGTTCAGTAACTTCAAAGGCATTCTGAAAGTTTAAATTATAAACATTATATTCAATGTTAACTCTTCTATAAAGTATGTTTATAAGTTTTGTTTTATAGTTAAAGTTTCTTGTTCTTACGAATTGTATGAATTTTCTAAGGCGGATAATAACTGATATGATAAGTCAAATTATTAAGAAATAAATATTAAAATACTTACTTTCTCGTATTGAATAATAATCCATACAGTTGCTCTAAATGTCTGCAAAACTCTCGCAAATGTATCAAATTACCATGAGAATGTGTAAACATCTCTGCAAGTTGCGTATGTCTAACTAATTAAGCTACATGTGTAAAGTTCAACGCTGGGTCAGATTTCATAACTAATGTTCCTGTTTTGATCCAGGTATATCATCTGACATCATACTTTAAAATTTAGCCAAAATGAAACTCTTGCGCCAGACCAATTTAGTTTGTTAAATGCATACTAATAAACACTAACCTATACTCAACAGTTACATCGTGTAAAATAAAATTGAAATTATGATTTTGTTTTAAACTCAAATGACTGTGTCCATTCAAGAAACGAGTTCATCATTGGAAAATATAATTGTGTTTTGCTGAGAAATATTTAAAAAGTCCGACATGTATCCAACGTCGCTTAGACGTCTACTACCAATGTCTGTTATAGGTCGTGGATTCAACGCCTTTTCGACGTTGCATTTAGGTCGCCGAGATCGCGACCTAAATCCAATCAATATCCAACGTCGATTTGACGTCTATTACCGACGTCTGTTAGACGTCGTGGTTTTCAACGTCTTTTCGACGTTGCATTTAGGTCGCCGACGTCGCGACCTAAATTCAACCAGTATCCAACGTCGATTCGACGTCGTATGCCTGCTGGGTATATACCATTTATATCATGGCCATGACTGCCTATATACCATTTATATCATATCTGAACAATCTGTACTTTTGATTACTTGCAAATTCAAACACGTTGAAACGTAATTTTAATTTATTTCAGGGGAAATTCATTGCTCGCAGTAATATAAGTTCGGCAAAGATGTTGTACGCAATTTTCTTCAATTCTAGTTGGCCAGTCGTTCAAGTGCCTTGTCCATCTGGTCATTCAGTCACTGGACTATTTTACAAGAACTCTGCACTGAAGAAAGTAACAAACGTTTTACAATAAGACACTTCCAAGCAAAAGATGGCCAGGAGTCCATCTTATACACGACAACGCCTCCTCTTACAAATGCGAGGTTGTTAAGTCTTTTTTGGCTTCTGAAAAGGTGGAAGTTGTAAACCATTCGCCTTATTCACCTGACCTGAGTCCCTGTGACTTTTTTCTTTCCAGCTTTATTGCTTTATGGAAAGAAATATAAGTCCAGAAGTTCTTTTGGCAGCGCCATTTATCAGTGTCTTAAACATATATCAAAAGAAGACTATCTGCTTTTCACGATTGGGTAAAATGGTTACAAAAATGTGTTTCGGTAAAGGGTGAATAATTTGAAGGTTTGTAATAAAAGATAATTTTGATCAAACGTAGCATTTAAGAAATCCGAACCCAATGACAGAACTCTTTGCAGGACCCTCGTATTGTCCAGTTTTCAAGGATTTTCAGTAATCCTTAATACAAGCTCTACCAAACGGTATTTGCAAAAATAGTCAAACACCAGTTAGGAGATTTATTTGTCTTATTTTAAAAACAATATTTTATTAAATGTTGTCTTCAATTTTTGTACATGTAAGTTTAAAGCATTACTACCCGTTAAGAATAATCTTTCCCGTTTGACTATTTGTCCGCGCTTCACTTTGAACAACTTCAAAACCAATAGCTCGATATCACCGCAATATATACGTCGGAGTCACAGCTGTTGTTTACCCTTAAAATTACAAGCGTGCAGGCCAAAAATTAGTTGTTTTGATTTATGTGTTGGTTTTAAGATAACTGTTCAAATTCAGAATGAATGACAATTCAACATTTCTATTTACACGACAATGTAACGTCAACATATAAGCTTCTATACACGCAGTCTACTGAGGGCACATCCTGGAGTAATTTTTCATAATAATATTTTGTTTTGGCCCGTGTTAGCACACTTTAAACCCCAGGGCTCAGTATAAAAGGAATGTCTCCACCCACAAAATGTTAATCATTGCAACATTCACGCCAAAATACGTTTATACTAGCTCTTGTTATACGAGACATTGAGGGAATGTGTC
>NW_026463009.1:0-67546 GCF_021730395.1 Mercenaria mercenaria | reverse complement strand
ACTCAGGTTAAATAATTTTTAAGATGTTTGCAACACAAACTTTTAAGAACCTTATGTGTATTTTTCACTAAGTTAGCCATAACTCTGGCCTAGCTGAGTAAAATCCTAAAGAGAACACTTCACAGGCTATAAAACAATCCTCTAATGTTTTATGATTCTAGGTCAAGTACATTTTGTACTTACATGTTTCACAAACTTCTTATTTTTTTTTTGAGTAAGTCTTGACAAGAAGTCTGGTCCTACACGACTGAATGAATCCGGATGCGAAACCCCAGGTGCACAACTGCACATGCTGACCAACATTCCTGTAAACTTTGGTGACTCTAGGTCAAATACTTTTGGAGCTACTTGCGACACAACATTAAAATGACAAATTTTTTACTAAGTCAGGGGCCATAACTCCTACATGACTGAATAAATCCGGACGCGAAACCCCAGGTGCACAACTACACATGCTGACCAACATTCCTGTAAAGTTTTGTGACTCTACATCAAATACTTTTGGAGCTAGGCGCGACACAACATTCTCGGAAGGACGGACGGCGGATGGATGGACGGACAAGAGCAAATCTACATGCCCCCACCACTCATTGGGGAGGGGGGGGGGGCAAAAAAATCACACACAATTTTGTGACCTTGACCTGAGAGACCAGGTCATGACACACCTTCTCAATATGGTTAACATTTGTGTCAAATTATTTTCAAATCCCATGATAAATGTCAAGAGTAATGGACCAGACAAAAAAAACCTTTGACTTCTTAGTGTGACCTTGACCTTGGAGCTAATGGGTCTCGGTCTTGCGCATGGAACATCATCTAAAAATATAGGGAACATTTATGCCAAGTACAGTACAACCTCTCCAGAGCGGCCCTCTCTTAAGCAAAAACCTCTCTATAACAACATCATCAAAACTTCCCTAAGAAGAAATATACTATAACATTTACCTCTCCAGAACAACAACCTCTACGCAACAAGCAATATTTGTATCTCCCAAAGGGTGTTGCTCTACAGAGGTTACACTGTAATTTCAAAATCTCTTCATCAATGGCAGAGTTATGGACAGGACACGAAACAGACCCTATTAATCTTTGACTTATAAGTGTGACCTTGACTTGGAGGTAGGGGTCTGGGTCTTGTGCATGACATGTCGTCACATTATGGTAAACATTTATGCCAAGTTGTTTCAAAATCCCTTCATGGCTGGCAAAGTTTACGGACTGGACACGAAACAGACCATGTTACCCTTTGACCTCTTAAATGTGACCTTGACCTTGGAGCTAGGGGTCTGGGTCTTAGGCATGACACGTTGTCTCATTATAGTAAACATTTATGCCAAGTTATTCCAAAATCCCTTCATGGATGGCAGAGTTATGTACCGGACACAAACAGACCCTGTTAAACCTTTGACCTCTGTGACCTTGACCTTTGAGCTAGTTCTGGGTCTTGTGCATAACACTTCATCTCCTTATGGTGAACATTTATGCCAAATTATTTCAAAATCCCTTTTTGGATGGTAGAGTTACAGCATGGACAAGAACTTACAAGGACACACACACACGCACACACACACACACACACACACACGGACAATGCAATTTTAATATGCCCACCTTCTGGGGCATAAAAAGTACTAAATATGTCTCTTTCAAAATTTATAATCAAAATATCTTGACTATAGTGCTTGCACATTTAAATATTTCCAGAAATATTCATACATGTTTAATATCATGTTTTTTCAGCCTAATTATATCTACAGATTTAATTCAAAAATCTTATTTTAGATATCATTATTAATGTCTCTATTTTCTTACACAGTAAACTATCTTTAGATGTTCTACCTCAATTTTAATTCACTGACAATGCTTAAACTTGTAATTAAGATATTAAAATATTTTGTTACTTTCATAACTCAGTTTTAATGACAGATAGCAGTGATTGTTATTAGAGTTTGGTTTGGTGGCCAGAAGATGTATACACATAATACTACAAGTTTGCCAGCACTATCCTTTACATTTCATCCTCATGTAATTTCTTTTTCTTCAATTCCTTTACCAGTCCTTTCTTTTAGGTAGTGGATCTAAAGAACCCGCCTTTTGCGAAGGTGTAACAGTATTAGTAAGTGGATGTTCTTCACTGTTGGTGGCGGCTGAGGAACCCTTGCCTTTATTGTTGTCTCCTTGTCTGCCATTCACCCTAGGAAATTGAACAGAACAATTGCAATTTATTATGATTACTAGTGTACTTATAATATTTCCTATTCTATACATGCTCACCAAGATCTGCAAAAGTAACAACCGTACATTAGTAAAAAGGTACTGTACTGAACTCCCATTTTTGCAAAGTGTCATTCCTATTGTATTATCTAACTAAAAGCATATTCTCAATTGTTTTACACCAAACTGCAACACTGTGTCACTTCCTCTTATTGGTATGGCAGACACCACTATCACATACAAACTTGGCGTTTCCCCCACTATTTATATTTTTGCTGTTTTCAATTTTTGTAATGTATTGAAACTATTGGTCAGCATGCTGCCCACTGTCATAAGCCCCTCCTACAGTAACTGCCTCTCTGGTATCAATATTGTATGTTGCTGAAATTTAGAATTAGAATAGATCAAGGTGACTTGTGTCATTCTAGTCCATAACACAATTTTGTTATTTAAAGTTTATATCTCAACAGTTAAATATTATATATTTTGCTTGTAACATGCATAAACAAGAGGACCATGATGGTCCTGAATCGCTCACCTCTTCCCACATGACCCAGTTTTGAGTATGACGTCGTTTTTTCTATTATTTGACATAGTGACCTAGTTTTTGAGCTCATGTGACCCAGTTTTGAACTTGAACTAGATATTATCAAGATAAACATTCTGACCAATTTTCATGAAGATCCATTGAAAAATATGGTCTGTAGAGAGGTCAAAAGATTTTAATAATTTTAGACCTACTGACCTAGTTTTTGACCGCAGTTGACCCAGTTTCAAACTTGACCTAGATATCATCAAGATGAACATTCAGACCAACTTTCATACAGATCCCATGAAAAGTATGGCCTCTAGAGAGGTCACAAGGTTTTTTTATTATTTGACCGTCTGACCTAGTTTTTGATGGCACGTGACCCACTTTCAAACTTGACCTAGATATCATCCAGATGAACATTCAGACCAATTTTCATACAGATCCCATGAAAAATATGACCTCTAGAGAGGTCACAAGGTTTTTCTATTATTTGACCTACTGACCTAGTTTTTTAGGCGGGTGACCCAGTTTCAAACTTGACCTAGATATCATCAAGGTGAACATTCTGACCAATTTTTATGGAGATCCATTCACAAGTATGGTCTCTAGAGAGGTCACAAGGTTTTTCTATTTTTAGACCTAATGACCTAGTTTTTGACCGCACATGACCCTGTTTCGAACTTGATCTAGATATCATCAAGATGAACATTCAGACCAATTTTCATACAGATCCCATGAAAAATATGGCCTTTAGAGAGGTCACAAGGTTTTTCTATTATTTGACCTACTGACCTAGTTTTTGATGGCAAGTGACCCACTTTCAAACTTGACCTAGATATCATCCAGATGAACATTCAGACCAATTTTCATACAGATCCCATGAAAAATATGACCTCTAGAGAGGTCACAAGGTTTTTCTATTTTTAGACCTACTGACCTAGTTTTTGACCGCACATGACCCAGTTTCGAACTTGACTTAGATATCATCAAGATGAACATTCAGACCAACTTTCATACAGATCCCATGAAAAATATGGCCTCTAGAGAGTTCACAAGGTTTTTCTATTATTTGACCTACTGACCTAGTTTTTAACGGTACGTGACCCAGTTTCGAACTTGACCTAGATATTATCAAGGTGAACATTCTTACCAATTTTCATGAAGATCTTTTGAAATATATGGCCTCTAGAGAGGTCACAAGGTTTTTCTATTTTTAGACCTACTGACCTAGTTTTTGATGGCACGTGACCCAGTTTCGAACTTGACCTAGATATCATCAAGATGAACATTCTGACCAACTTTCATAAAGATCCCATGAAAAATGTGACCTCTAGAGTGGTCACAAGCAAAAGTTTACGGACGGACGACGGACACCGCGCGATCACAAAAGCTCACCTTGTCACTTTGTGACAGGTGAGCTAAAAACTATATCTAAATTTACATTTTTTTCTGGTGCTGTTACGTACGCCTGATAAAAATGTAAACAACAAAATTATTTTAAAGTATTTTGAGAACAGTCAAAGAATTATCACAGCGAAACATAAATAGATTGAATACTTTCATTATGTTCTTAATGACTGTAGCACAAATGTCAATTTGCCTGTAGTTTACTGCATTTGATTTACCAAGCATTGCCAAGGATATCGCCTCTTTATGATCACATGGTTTTACACGATGTCATGTGACTTGCTTGGAGGTTGGCAATACTTCCAAACAGACAGTACATACGAGGACTATCAATCTTTATAATTTATTAACCTGTGTAAACTAATGTTTGAAGATAATTTTCACAAAACAGTGTAGTTTACAAGTTTGCTAATTAATTCAATTTAGTGATCATCATCAAAAAAGAGGGGAGTAATTCTGATTAGGGTGTGAATTTTATAACTTGTAATGGTAATTGTTTAAGCCAAGCCAATGAAACATCAATCATGTAAAAAGTAATTTAAAATCTTCGACCTTCAAGTGTGACCTTCACCTCAGAGGGTCACACAAGTAAAATATCTGCAAAATTATTTTGCGTTTCTGACAAGAAGACTTTTAAACTTCCCCCTATATAGAAAAACATGTGTATGCATATAGATATAACAATGATGTCAACATTGTATGACAAATTCCCCCTGAAAATGATTAACAAAATAACAGTAACCCCCGCTTATAAGAAACAGCTTGGGACCTCTTAAAATTGTTCCTTATAACCGAGGTTCCTTATATCCGTATAGCAAACTAGTTCCTTTGTAACCGAGGTTTGTATAACGAACACAATTTGTACAGCAAACACTACTTGACTGATGTTTGAAAAGGGCTATGTGTACACACTCCGACCCTGAATCTATATGTGAGAAAGTTGCGAGTCTATTACAGGTCCTTTCCCAGAGAGATGGTAAGAACCCACGACCTCCCGCACTCGAAGTGAACTAAGAATGACTGTAATTTGTGTTTATTTTATGTCGGTTATTTCTATCTTCTTTTTAGAGAGCGCTACATCGTGACTATATTTAAAGATGTGTTGCAATTACTCCCCTTACCTTGCTTGACTGCATGTTATGTGAATAGGCATCAATACTAATATAAAACAAGCAAATTCGATGAATTGGTATCCCCCGCCGAAAGGGTTTGTGGTGAGGAATGGCAAAAAAATATATCTGGCAAAAAGTTAAGGATGTTACTAAGAAACAAATAATTTCATTAGTCAAAATCAATTTAACAGAAAACGAATGTTCAAAGTGTACATAATAATGTATAACACTGATCCTGACTAAAGAAATTATTTTGAATGGAATATGTTTACTGTAATAAGCTAAGCTCTTAGAATTTAATGGAGTTATTTGAAATGTGAGCTTGAAGTGTAACTAGAACAAATTGTTGTCTTCGACTAGTTTGGCACTAAGTGTTGCTGTTTAACATATACATTTTGAACTTAAAAGAACAGATGTCTTTGAAGGTTTGAACATTATTTAAAGAAAGGAATGAAAAAAGGGTACATAACTTCAAATGTTGATTATATACTGACGGAAAATGAAAAATGAAAAAATTTTTTTGGGAGGTTGGGAGGGGAGAGGGATGCATGATCGGGGTGGTGGGCATGACTGGAGCAAGATGGGGGAACGGTAGAACTTTGCATGTTGATAACAATTCATGGAAGGTTTAAAACAAGAGGGCCATGAAGGCCCTGTATCGCTCACCTGACCTACTGACCTAAAGATCATCAAGATTAACATTCTGACCAAGTTTCATTAAGATATGGCATAAATGTGGCCTCTAGAGTGTTAACTAGCTTTTCCTTAGATTTGACCAGGTGACCTAGTTTTTGACCCGACATGACCCAGATTCGAACTTGATCAAAAGATCATCAAGTTTAACATTCTGACTAAGTTTCATGAAGATACAGTCATAAATGTGGCCTCTACAGTGTTAACAAGCTTTTCCTTTGATTTGACCTAGTGACCTAGTTTTTGACCCCACCTGACCCTGATTTGATGTTGACCTATAGATCATCAAGATTAACATTCTGACCAAGTTTCATTAAGATATGGTCATAAATGTGGCCTCTAGTGTGTTAACTAGCTTTTCCTTTGATTTGACCCGGTGACCTAGTTTTGACCTGACATGACCCAGATTCGAACTTGACCTAAAGATCATCAAGATTAACATTCTGACTAAGTTTCATGAAGATACAGTCATAAATGTGGCCTCTAGAGTGTTAACAAGCTTTTCCTTTGATTTGACCTAGTGACCTAGTTTTTGACCCCACCTGACCCAGATTTGAACTTGGCCTAAAGATTATCAAGATTAACAGTCTGACCAAGTTTCATGAAGATACAGTCATAAATGTGGCCTCTACAGTGTTAACAAGTTTTTCCTTCGATTTGACCGTGTAACCTAGTTTTTGATCCTACATGACCTAGATTCAAACTGGACCTTAAAATCATCAAGATTAACATTCTGACCAAGTTTCATGAAGATGTAGTCATAAATGTGGCCTCTATAGTGTTAAAAAGCTTTTCCTTTGATTTGACCTGGTGACCTAGTATTTGATCCCAGATGACCCAGATTCGAACTCGTCCAAGACTTTATTGAGGGTAACATTCTGGTGACCTAGTTTTTGTCCCCAGATGACCCAATATCAAACTCATCCAAGATTTTATTGAGGGTAACATTCTGACTAACTTTCATTAAGATTGGGCTAAAATTGTGACCTCTAGAGTGTTAACAGTCAAATTGTTGACGACAACTGATGACGGACACAGGGCGATCATAAAAGCTCAGGTTGAACATTTTTTTGCTCAGGTGAGCTAAAAACTTGACGGGCATCATCGCAGTATGTTGGTTCATGTTTATTTCAAGTTTCACGAAATTCTAGCTGCCAGTTACTCTATCGTCTAGTATTTGGTAATATTAATGTTATGATGATATAATATATTTTCTTTTTAGCGTATCAATGAATATCATAGAAATTAAATAATTTGTGTTTGTTCATGTGCATGAAAGCGCGTGAAAGTGCTGACGTTACTCTGACGTCATCAGTGATTCTTCCATTTTATTTCCGGTTTTCAATAATTTTATCATTTTTGATTGTTCACTATAATCGAGGTGGTTTCCGTTGAATTTCGTACTTTGGGACTGGAAAAGTGTTCTGATAACCAAGTTCCCTATAACCAACGATTTTTACATTGAATACTTAAAGTTGAGACAAAAATGCATAAGATAAGATTTTTTTTTAGTTCCACCAATATGTGCAGGTCCACTTCATGTTGGTGATGTTTCAATGTCCAAAAAGGGTCATAACTCCATAACAAATAATCGGACATGGAAGTCGAAGCAATATGTGCAGGTCCACTTCATACTGATGGTGTAAACCAAGTTTCAGTTCAACTGCATGGAAACTGCGGGAGGGCTTGGGTACACAAATAATGTGATAGACAGACTCGCAGTTTAAGCACAATATTCCACCTGTGTTTTCAAAATCTCGGTCTTAAAAAGTGACTCTGTCCAGTGGTGGCCATATTTCTGACAAACCAAAATAACTTGGTAAAGGATTGCCAAAGAACATTTCTGTGGAATTATTTCAAAATCTAATCAGCAGTTTATAGGACAATAATACTGGTTAAAAGATTTTCCTATCTTCAGCTCTGGTGGCCATGTTTCATGACAAATAAAAACAAGAGCTCGTCGAACAGGAAATGCCCCCCTTGATGCATTCAGTAATTGCACAAGGAACAGAAATTATATGCTCACTGTAAACAAAAGTTCTACCATATTGGTTTAATCTGACCTTGACCTTTAACCTATTAACCTAACAAGAGATTACAGAGTAATCTTGGCGCCGTCCACTGAGCCATTTTTGAATGTCCCAAATTTCAAGACTTGCTCAAGGTCAAAATCAATGTCAAATTTCATTTCGGTACAAAACAATGTGTATGTGGTCCAAATTTGAAAGCTGTGGCTTGAGAAATGTGAAAGCAGGTCACTAGATCAATTTCAAGGTCAAAGTTCATTTCGGTAGACTGAACTATGTATGTGCTTCAAATTTGAAGGCTGTAGCTTGAGAAATGTGAAAGTAGGTAATAGGTAAAAATCAATGTCAAATTTCAATTCAGAACACAAAAATATGCATGCGGTCCAAATTTGAAGCCTGTAGCTTCAGAAATGTGAAAGTAGGTCACTATGTCAATCTCAAGATCAAAGTTCATTTCGGTACACAAAACTATGCATGTGGTTCAAATTTGAAGGCTGTAGCTTGAGAAAAGTGAAAGTAGGTCACTAGGTCAAAATCAAGGTCAAATTTTATTTCGGAACACAAAACTATGCAAGTGGTCCAAATTTGAAGCCTGTACCTTAAGAAATGTGAAAGTAGGTCACTAGGTCAATCTCAAGATCAAAGTTCATTTCAGTACACAAAACTATGCTTGTGGTTCAAATTTGAAGGCTGTAGCTTGAGAAATGTGAAAGTAGGTCACTAGGTCAAAATCAAGGTCAAATTTTAATTTGGAACAAAAAACTATGCATGTGGTCCAAATTTGAAGCCTGTACCTTCAAAAATGTGAAAGTAGGTCACTAGGTCAATAACAAGGTCAAAGTTTTTTTCGGTACACAAACCTATGCATGTGGTCCAAATTTGAAGGCTGTAGCTACAGAAATGTGAAAGTAGGTCACTAGGTCAAGATCAAGGTCAACTCATGTCAAGGTTCATCTTGCCACTCAAAACTATACATGTGGTCCAAATTTGAATGATGTAAGTTATGGACATGAAGGTTCTAAGTTTTTCCCTATTTAAGTCTATATGAACCATATGACCCCTGGGGCGGGGCCATATTTGACCCTAGAGGGATAATTTGAACAAACTTGGTAGAGAACCACTAAATGATGCTACATTACAAAATATCAAAGCCATAGTCTTTGTGGTTTCGACAAGAAGATTTTCAAAGTTTTTCCCTATATAAGCCTATGTAAACCATGTGACCCCCAGGGCGGAGCCATATTTGACCCTAGGGAAATAATTTGAACAATCTTAGTAGAGGACCGCTAGATGATGTCATATACAAAATATCAAAGCCCTAGGCCCTGTGGTTTTGGACAAGAGGTTTTTCAAAGTTTTTTCCTATATAAGTCTATATAAACCATGTAACCCCCGGGGTGGGGCCATATTTGACCCCAGGGAAATAATCTGAACAATCTTGGTAGAGGACCACTAGATTTTGCTACATACCAAATATCAAAGCCCTAGGCCCTATGGCTTTGGACAAGAAGATCAGAAATCGTTTTAACTGTTCCTGGCCAATGTGACATTGACCTTTGACCTAATGACCTCAAAATCAATAGGGGTCATCTGCTGGTCATGGCCAACCTAACTATCAATTTTCCTGATACTAGGCCCACGCGTTCTAGAGTTATTGCCTGGAAACCATTTTACTGTTCCTGGTCACTGTGACCTTGACCTTTGACATACTGACCTCAAAATCAATAGGGGTCATCTGCTGGTCATGACCAACCTCCCTATCAACTTTCATGACCCTAGCCCTAAGCGTTCTTGAGTTATCATCCGGAAACCGTTTTACTGTTCAGGGTCACTGTGACCTTGACCTTTAACATACTGACCTCAAAATCAATAGGGGTCATCTGCTGGTCATTACCAACCTCCCTATCAACTTTCATGATCCTAGGCCCAAGTGTTCTTGAGTTATCATCCGGAAACCGTTTTACTATTCAGGGTCACTGTGACCTTGACCTTTGACATACAGACCTCAAAATCAATAGGGGTCCTCTGCTGGTGATGACCAACCTCCTTATCAACTTTCATGATCCTAGGCCCAACCGTTCTTGAGTTATCATCCGGAAACGGATTGGTCTACATTCCGACAGACTGACCGACCGACCGACCGAACGACATCTGCAAAACAATATACCCCTCCTTCTTCGAAGGGGGGCATAAAAATTTAAACAATCTTGGCGGAGGTCTGTGAAATTGTTTCAACATCAGACCTGCAGTTTAGGAGAACAGGCTGTTTGCAGATATTTCTTAATTTAACACTGGTGGCGTTTTTTTTTTGACAAATCAGAAAAGATATCATATCAATTAGGCCTAGGACGATTTCAAAATTTTGAAACCGGTTAATTGTTTGTATGAAATTGAATTGAACCGGTTAATCGGCCGCCATATTGAAAATGCTGTTTTCTTTCCTGACGACCGTTTCAAGGTACTTCATCAGGAACTTACGGACTTTATCGCTTGCAAGCAATGTGTTAATTAATAAGTCATATTTAAAATATATCACGACAGGCAAATCAGAGACTTATTTTAATTGATGATGTTGATGTTTTTTTAGCGGAAATATACTGCGAGTCTACATGCTGGTCAAAGAGGTGTATACATGCATAAATATAAATTTTATTGGGATAGTAGGATGTTTATTGTTTGAGAACGATTAGCGTTTTTGCAAAATTGAAATTGGTTTCACCTAGTAAACAAATCGGATCCGATTAATCGTCCCAGCAATAAAATCAATGATGATTTTTTATATTTTTGGCATGACTAAGCAACCTTTGTCTAAACAAGAACTGTTTGTAACAAGAGGACCAAATGGTCCTAGGTTGCTCACCTGAGAACAGCTAGAACAACCGGAACACGTGAATGAAGTATTGCCATGCAATACAAAGTCCCCTACTGGAAGGCAACTAATTTTCTCTACTGCAGTATAACATAATGAACTGATATCTGGCAATAATGTATAAACAATATTGTACTATATATACAATATGTTATAACAAAACACTTGGATTACAATTTGTATGTATAAAAACCTATAGTTTGGCCGATTATCAAAAAGGTATCATATAAGTTATTCATAGTAAAAAAAAAAACAAGAACAAGAGGGCCATAAAGGCCCTGTATCGCTCACCTGACCTAACCTATTGACCTAAAGATCATCAAGATTAACATTCTGACTAAGTTTCATTAAGATATGGTCATAAATGTGGCCTCTAAAGTGTTAACTAGCTTTTCCTTTGATTTGACCTGGTGACCTAGTTTTTGACCCCAGATGACCCAATATCGAACTTGACCTAAAGATCATGAAGATTAACATTCTGACCAAGTTTCATGAAGATATAGTCATAAATGTGGCCTCTACAGTGTTAACAAGCTTTTCCTTTGATTTGACCTGGTGACCTAGTTTTTGATCCAAGATGACCCAGATTCGAACTCGTCCAAGACTTTATTGAGGGTAACATTCTGAACAAGTTTCATTAAGATTGGGCCAAAAATGTGACCTCTAGAGTGTTAACAAGCTTTTCCTTTGATCTAACCTGGTGACCTAGTTTTTGACCCCAGATGACCCAATATCGAACTCGTTCAAGATTTTATAAGGGATAACATTCTGACCAAGTTTCATTAAGATTGGGCAAAAATTTGACCTCTAGAGTGTTAACAAGCTTTTCCTTTGAGTTGACCTGGTGATCTAGTTTTTGACCCCAGATGACCCAATATCGAACTCATCCAGGATTTTATTGAGTGTAACATTCTGACCAAGTTTCATTAAGATTGGGCCAAAACTGTTACCTCTAGAGTGTTAACAGTCAAATTGTTGACGACGATGGACGACTGACGACTGAAGGATGACTGAAGGACGACGGACACAGGGCGATCACTAAAGCTCACCTTTGAGCACTTCGTGCTCAGGTGAGCTTAAAACAAACAAGAATGCCAGAATGTAACAATATACGCCTGTCACAGCAAATTTCTTTACACTAGCACCTGTATTTGCAAATGGAATTTTAAGTCTGTGGTTGTGTAGTAATTATTGTAATTCTTTTGTTTTTCTGAATCCACAAAAAAACTCCTTACCAGGCAGAGATACCTTAAAATACACCTAAAATTTGAAAGTAACATCTATGTTGTACCACAGAAAAGTGGTATTGGTTTTTCAATTATAAAACAAGTAGCTGCGTTCAATAAACGCTTGATGCCCCCGGTGGCATCCTTGTCGATACAAAGCAACCAAAGTCCAAAATGAGTTAAAGTTCAAGGTCAAGGTCAAACTGAGGTCAGGTGATGTCTGAAGGTCAGGTGATGTCTGAAGATGAGGAATGGTCACAGGTTATATCTGCATTAGTATCAAGTCATTCTGGTAAGGGGTATTGATGCTAAACGAAACGATCCCATTTAGTTAACCTTGTACAGACGGACAGACGAACGGACGGACAGGACAATCACTATATGCCTCCTGCATAGTAACGACTAAGGAAAGTTAATCTTAGTTGTTACTATGCAGGAGGCATATAGTGATTGTCCTGTCCGTCCGTTCGTCTGTCCGTCTGTACAAGGTTAACCAAATGGGATCGTTGGAAGTTAATCTTAAAAAAAAAAATCCAAAATAAAATTCTAAGTCTGCACAAAAATCCTTACCTGAGGTAGAGATAGGTCAAAATACACCTCAAAATTGGATGTAACATGCATGTTGTACTACAGAAAAGTGGTCTCGATTTTTCCCTATGACTAGTAATGAAAAAGTTACAATGTAAGCTATTTATAGTAACAACAAAGGGAAGGAATTCTAAAGAAGGGACCTGTGCATGACACTCTGTCTCCTGATGGTGTACATCTGTGCCAAGTTACATCAAAATCCCTCCATGCATGAAGAAGAAATGCTCCGGACAAAGTCATTCTTGAATTTGGCATTTGACCTTTAAGAGTGACCTTGACCTTAGACCTAGGAACCTGGTTCTTGCGCACAACAATCTGTCTCATGGTAGTGAACATTTATGCCAAGTCAAATCCAAATCCCTACATGAATTAAGAAGAAATGTTCCAGACAAAGTCATTCTTGTATCTGACCTTTGGCCTCTATGTGTGACCTTGACCTTTGACCAGGTTCTTGCACATGACACTCTGTCTCATAGTGGTGAACATTTGTGCCAAGCAATATTCAAATCCTGTTTTGCATAACAAATGTTTACATTGACAGGAAAAATGTCCCATTGACCTTTGATCTCCAATTGTGACCTTGACCTTTAAGCCAGGGTTCTGGGTGTTGTGCATGACACATCATCTCATCATGGGGAACATTTAAGCGAAGTAATATTAAAATCCCTTGATGAATGACAGAGTTCTAGACCGGACAGGAAAAAACCCCTACTGACCTTTGACCTCCAATTGTGACCTTGACCTTTGAGCTTGGGGTCCGGGTTTTGCGCATGACATGTCATCTTATCATGGGGAACATTTGTGCCTAGTAATATTAAAATCCCTTCATGGATGGTAGAGTTATGGTCCGGACAGGAAAAAAGCCCTGTTGACCTTTGACCTCCAATTGTGACCTTGACCTTTGAGCCAGGGATCCGGGATTTCCGCATGACATGTCATCTCATCATGGGGAACATTTGTGCCAAGTGAAATTAAAATACCTTAATGAATGACAGAGTTATGGACTGCACACGATACAGCCCCGGTTCATGCCATGTTAACATCTGATTGCCAAGTGTGACCTTGACCTTTGAACTAGGGGTCTGAAAGTCCTGCATGACACATCGTCTTATTATGAGGTACATTGTTGCCAAATAATATTAAAATCCCTTCATGGATGGCAGAGTTATGGATCGGAAAGAAGCCCTTTTGACCTTTGACCTCCAATTGTGACCTTGACCTTTAAGCTAAGGGTCGGGGGTTTTTGCATGACATGTGGTCTCATCATGGGGAACATTTGTGCCAGGTAATACTAAAATCCCTTCATGGATGACAAAGTTATGGACCAGACACGAAATTGCGGACGGACGGAAGGATGGAATGACGGGCGGAAAAGCGCATTCCTATAGTCCCTGAAACTGGTTTTCAACCAGTAGGGGACTAATAATCTTCCTGAAAATGAATGTTAATTTACTTTTTTTTTGTAATTTTTCAAGAAAGAAACAGAAAGGGGCCATTCTAGCTGCTGCATCCTTTACCTTAAACCTACTGATCTGAAAAGTAATAGGAGTTGTCTACTCCATTTGGCCCACAAGTTTTAAGGGTGTAGGTTAATGGCTTCACCCCAAATGCTATGGGAACATTTTTCAATGTTGAGGCCTAAGTGACCTTAGACATGGAAAGCAGCCCCTATTGCATACATAGGGGTATTCACAAGGTACTTCTTTGATTTGACCAGTTGACCTATTAGCTGGGCATATTAAGTCATTTATTCGGGAAAATACTGCATTTGGTGATGCAAGCATGAAATTTGGCATGTTTACTCATCTGAGCCTACTCTTTTTAAAAAGCCTGTTAGCCACTTGGAAATTGAAAAATGGCCACCACAGGAAGTTGATTTTTGACTTGAACAGACCTATACCAAGGTTTGTTTTGTCAATTTTGAGCAAAAGATATCTTTTAAGATGTTTTGAGTGTGCAAAACGTATTTTTGATACACAAAAGACTGGTTTCAAAATCCAAAATGGCGTCTTTTTTCAAGATGGCCGCCGTTTCATGTAAAAAGTACTAATTTGTCATTAACATTGATCTTTCTAGTTAAATTAATTACAATGTTATAGTCAAATAAGATATTTAGAGTGTTGAAGGACTTTCTTGTCTTGTCTGCGACTTTAGGAACTGATGGCGAACTAAGGCGTAGCTTTTCTGGCGGTCAGCGATGACGACGGTGGCGGTGACATCAATGTTTTGTTTTCTTGTAAAGTCTTTTTCTCCAAAACTACTAGGGTTATTGGGTTGAAACTTCACAGATGCCTTTAAGGTTATTAGGCGCTGTACCAGGCCAAGTTCCATAACTCTGACATACATTTTAACAAATTTACCTTCCTTCTTAAATTAGAAATTTCAAGGTTAAGTTTTCGTATCTCTAGATGGAATATTTCTAATTATGTCCTTTATGGCCGTCACTGCTTGATAGGAACTTGTGGTCAAACTATATATAGCGTAGACATTTTTAAAATTAAAGTGTATTTAGCAAACCATGTGGACACATCAATTTTGATTAACAAAAGACCTGCTTTGTGTCATAGGTAAAGCAAAACAGATCTACTGTACTTGTTACCTCTTGAAGGCATATCTTAAGACTTTCTATTTTGGACAATTAGTTGTCCCATTTGCAGCTGCATAGAGCTGTACACTGGAGTCTAAAACGATATCATTTACACCTTCCACAACATTCTGTTTTACATGCACATTTGGTCAGTTCTTTAAGCAATCTGCAACTAGCTTTGTCCAGTGTAGCTGCCAAAGGTCACCTTGATTCTCCCATTCAGCAGGATTCTCAATTTCCATTTGGCAAAACAGTGCATGGCCACATATGCAGCCAGCTTGGTATGCAACACGCTTTGTGTGTTCGGCAAGGACTGCTCAAGTTGGGTGAAGAGCATTATATGACCTCTGCTTTCAGGCAAACATGTCCAGTCTGACGCCATAAATATCTACTATAGAACTTGACCTGTCATACATAAAGATGGCAAACTTTTCAAGAACTCCCTTGTTCTCATTAGATAACACTGGCCAATATACACATAGGTTCTTAAAGACATCTGTCACTTCCGGACAAACATTTCAAGTTTGCCAAACAGTCTTTTCACCTTTTCCCTGGAAACTTGACACTACATCACAACAGTACTGTACACGCATGGAAGAAACTAATACATTTTGTTGTCTTATTGCCGATTGATTGAGTGACATCATGTATGGAAATCCATCTCAAATTTTCTCCCTGTCCACAGCTGTTCAAGGCCAAGATTTTTCAGCTCAAATAATACATGAATAGCGATGACAACATCTGCATCCTTAGCTTTAATTACAAGCTGTTTATGACCCTCCCTCCACAACAGAATATACAGGCTCCATAACCACACATCCCCTTTAAATTCCAGTTTGTTTAGTTCTACTCATTATTTTCTCCTTTTGGGCAAAGCCGTTTTTTCTGGGGACCATACGCCACTTTTCAAGCCATTACAGTCTGTGCATCATTGAAGATGCCATGTGCACCGCGGTATGAATACATCTGCGGATATCTCTAAATTATTTTCTGGTACGTATAACGTTTAAATGTTGAGTTCTGCTCAATTCGGGGCGCGCCAGAGGGCGTGGACGGTAGCTTGTATTTCCACTACAGTCAATGAACAGGCTCAATCAAACAGTCTCCAACATTTCCATTTTTGTTATGTTGGGCGACCTGTGGTTTTTCCACTTTTTTATATTTTTGCATGCATAAACATCCTTGTATCGGCTGGCTTATGATTGCATGATGTCAGACATTCAAGACTGATTTCCTGAATGCCTCAAGAGAGAAAAATGCAGTATGCAATCAGGAAATCAGTCTTTAAGGTCTGACGCCATGCAATCATGAGGAAGCCGATACACGGATGTTCATGCATCCAAGACATGCTGTTGGGGAGGGTCATAAACAGCTTGTCATTAAAGCTACAGAAACAGATGTAGTTGTAATGGCTATTCATGTATTTTCTGAGCTGAAAGAACAACCGTGGGTAGTCTGTGGACAGGGAACAAATTTGAGTTGGATTCCCATACATGATGTCATTCAATCAATCAGCCATGAGAAAGCAAAAGGTATTGCTTTCTTCCATGCCTTTACCGGTTGTCATATAGTGTCAGGTTTCCAGGGAAAAGGTAAAAAGGCTGTTTGGCAAACTTGGAAAATTGGAATGTTTGTCCAGAAATAACAGATGTCTTTAAAAAAACTAAGTGTATATCAGCCAGTGATATCTAATGAGGACAAGGGGTTTCTGTAAAAGGTTTTCATCTTTACATATGACAAGTCAAGTTCTATTGCAGATATTTATTGCGTCAGATTGGACATGTTTGTCCGAAAACAGAGGTAATATGATGCTCTTTCCCCATTTCAAGCAGTCCTTGCTGAACACACAAAACGTGCTGCATACCAAGCTGGCTGCATATGTACTGTTTGGCCAAATGGAAATCGAGAATCCTGCTGAATGGGTTAACAGTGCGCTCGACTATTCTCAGTGCTTGATAGTATAATATAAGCTATGAGAAAAACTTTAACATTAAAATAAGCATATTCTAAGTCGAAAAGGGGTCATAATTCAGTCAAAATGCTTGATAGAGTTGTCTTCTCCTGTTTACAGACTGGGGTCAAAATATGAAAGCAATATCTCAATGGACTTTGAAAATATTTGGGGTGGTACGCAAACTTAAACATTACAATAAGCATATTCCAAGTTGAAAAGGGACCATAATTCAGTCAAAATGCTTGATAGAGTTGTCTGCTCCTGTTTACAGACTGGGGTCATGATGGTAAACAAGTATGCAAAATATGAAAGCAACATCTCAATGGACTTTGAAAATATTTGGGGTGGTACGCAAACTTTAATATTTGTGTGACGCTCACGCTAACGCTTAGGCTCACGCCGACGCCGGGGCAAGTAGGATAGCTCCCCTATTCTTCGAATAGTCGAGCTAAAAAGGCGACCTTCAGCAGATACACTGGACGCGTTACGCTTCCACCGTTGCAGATAGCTGTTAAGAACTGACCAAATGTGTATGTAAAATAGAATGTTGTGGAAGGTGTAAATGCTATTGTTTTGGACTCATGTGTACAAATCTATGCAGCTGCAAATGGGACAAGTAATTGGCCAGAATATGTAGTCTTGAGACATGCCTTCTGGAGGAAACAAGTAAGTAGATCTACATTGCTTTACCTATGATACATAGCAAGCCTTTTGTTTATCAAAATTGATCTGTCCAGTGGATTGCTACATACACTTTAATTTTAAAAATGTTAGCGTTATATAAGCCTGACCACAAGTTCCTATCAAGCAGTGACGGACATAGTTAGAAATACTCCATGTAGAGACACAAAAACATAACGCTGAAATTTCTAATTTAAAAAGGGGGATAATTTTTTTAAATTCAAGTCAGAGTTATGTAACTTGGCCTGGTATAGTGCCTAATGACCATAAAGGAATGTGTGAAATTTCAACCCAATAACCTTAGTAGTTTCTGAGAAAAAGACTTAATACGGAAACTTAAGGCTGATATTTCTAAGTTAAAAAGGGAGGTAATTTTGTTAAAATTGTATGTAATGAGTTATGGAACTTGGCCTAGTACTGCGTCTAATGACCACAAAGGCACATGTGAAGTTTCAATCCAATAACACTAGTAGTTTTTGACAAAAAGACTGAACATGAAAACTTAACGTTGACACCACCTCTGTCATGCCTTCGCCGCCGGAAAAACTACACCTTAGTCCGCTGTCAGTTCCTAAAGTCGCAGTCAAGACAAAAATAGTTCTTCAACTTTCTGATTATGTAATTTGTCTATAACATTAAAATAAATTTAGCTAGGAACATCAGTGTTTATGGCAAATTAGTACTTTTACATGAAACGGCGGCCATCCTGAAAACGGACGCCATTTTGGATTTTGAAACCAGATTTTTGTGTATTAAGAATAGGTTTTGCACACTGGAAACATCTTAAGAAATATCTTTTCCACAGAACTGACCAAGTAATCTCGAAAAAACTCGGTATAGGTCTGTTCAAGTCAAAAATCAACTTCCTCACAGTGGTGACCATCTTGAAAAATGGTCGCCATTTTGAATTTCTAAGTGGCTAACGGGCTTTTTGAAAAAAGTAGGCTCAGACGAGTACACATGCCAAAGAGCCTGGTTCACTAACGTATGTAAATGGCACCGAATATAGCCATATTATACAATACTTATTCTACATTGATACATATGCTGTCCGTAACAAGTAACCACCATGCTTCAATTATAAGTAAATAACTGTGAAAAATAATGTGTTGTTGTGTTTATATATAACTCCAAACATGACCCACTTTTAAAAAAATGTGAATTTTCTATGAAATTTGAGACTTTATTTATGATTTTCGCCTTGACGGCATCCTTTACCAGTCTTAATATTTTAACCACTATTTTGTAAATTAAAAACCAACAAAAAATGCAAAAATCATCGCTGGTGAGCAATGCCGCCATATTCAAAAACGAAAAAAATGTCCGTCTCCGAGACACATTTTTATCCCAAATGACACAAGCCTCGATTTCGGTAAAATGACGTTGAAGTTGACGTCACTTAATTAGATATTTGTTTTCATTAATTTGTTTATCAAGCAACAGCCATTAGTGTTAAAATCAATAATATCGGACGAAGATTTTCAACATTTAGTTATCACACTCGTAGTGAAATATCACAAATAATGAGTGAATTAGCAAATTGTTTCCCTTTGAAATCAACACGTGTATTATGTGTGGAACTGGGTCAAAGAAAACATGCAGTTATTGCTCTGAATATACGCGGATATTTAAAGTGCATGGCGGATTTATTGATTGTTACTGTAAGTGTTAATTTTCATTATACATTTATTCGTAATTTGAGGCAAAACAGAATGGACAGACCGCTTCGTTTGTTGACGTATCGAAGATACAACTTTGCAGCGAAAAATGGCAGTGTTGGTTTAAACATATTTTATTAGCAAGATCGTTTACAAAATACATATACAATCAACAAAATTCACAAAAACGCTTAGGATAGGATCGAAAGCCTAAGGCATATAGATCTTTTCCTGTATGAAACAGTTACACATTCAGGGTAGTATATGAGATTACTAATAGTCAATTTTTCATAAATGTCATGAAGTAATAATGATTATTATAACTGTAGAAAAGTGAAAATAATAAGTGTGAGACACAAAGACTTGACGAAAATGGGCAGATGGTTGATTTCAAGTATTATCCAAAACGACTCAATGAACCTATAGACTAATTTAAATATTGTAGTGTTTGTATCATCTGTTAGGTAGGAATTGCCATAGAGTAATAAATCAGTAGTAATATCAATATCCGAAGCAACTGAATTTACAGGAAATGGCAGTGTTGACATTTCGATTGAACTGTCTGCTGTCAAATACTTTTAATATCTTTTCTGTGTATTTGTCAAATTTCATGATGGCAGAATATACTTGTAGCCAAGACAGTCAGACATCTACTATGTTAGGTACATTCTGTATGAAACTTTCAATCTAGAAATTGTAAAGAGGTAAATGAACAGGAATATTACAAGGTATTGTATAATGTTTAAACTGTCACACTCATATGTGAACACAGGAAAGTGGTGCTTTAAATTGTCACTTTTTGTTGTAATAGCAACTAAAATAGACCTCCAGAAAATTTCTTAACAAGAGGGCCATGATGGCCCTATATCGCTCACCTGTTATCATTGCATTTGAGGACAAGAAGGTCCTCAGAAAAAATATTTAAGTCCAAAGGACAGGAACAACAAAGGGAAGAAATTTAACCAAAAAGAAAAAAATCTTACAAGGTATAGATATGTCAAAATACACCTAACAAATGGAGGTACCATCCATGTTGTACCACAGAAAAGTGGTCTCGGGTTTTCCCTACGGCCAATAATAAAAAAGTTACTAAAAATAAGCTATTTATAGTAACGTAAAAGGGAAGTAATTAAAAAAATAAATATTGTAAGTGAACAAAAGAAGGATCTGCCAAATAAATCTGTTGACATAAATGAAATTTCAGATCAGTATCTTCATTAGTTACGAAGATATACCCATTTTAATTTGAAATAAAGGGAGGTAATTTGACATAAAATCAGTCCATAGTTATCTACCCTGATTGTCTCAGTCCAACTAATAACAATAATGAAATTTTAAATACGTCCTATAAGTACTTACTGATATAAATCCATTTTGATTACAATCAGGGGAGGTAATCAGATATAAAATAACTACGATTGGATCTGATTTGTCATGGAATCCAAGATTTATTGTTGTTGAAGATACTTTGGAAGTTTGTATCAAATAAAACCATAAATGAAGTCTCTATATGGCTGTAAAAGCCAAAATAGCCAATTTTGGACCTTTAAGGGGCCATAACTCTAAAACCTATGATGGAATCTGGCCAGTTGAAGAAAGGAAGCAAGATCTTGTGGTGATACAAGTTGTGTGCAAATTTGGTTAAAATCAAATCATAAATGAAGCTGCTATTGTGCAGACAAGGTCAAAATAGCTACTTTTGGCCCTTTCAGGGGCCATAACTCTGGAACCCACTATGGGATCTGGCCGGTTCAAGAAAGGAACCGTTATCTTATGGTGACACAAGTTTTGTGCAAGTTTGATTAAATTCAAATCATAAATGAAGCTGCTATTGTGCAGACAAGGTCAAAATAGCTAATTCTGGCCCTTTCAGGGGCCATCACTCTGGAACTCATAAAGGAATCTCGCTAGTTCAAGAAAGGAACCAAGATCTTATGGTGAAAAGTTGTGTGCAAGTTTGGTTAAAATAAAATCATAAATGAAGCTGCTATTGTGCAGACAAGGTCAAAATAGCTAATTCTGGCCCTTTCATGGGCCATAACTCTGGAACCCATAATGGAATCTGGCCAGTTCAAGAAAGGAACCGTGATCTTATGGTGATACAAGTTGTGTGCCAGTTTGGTAAAAATCAAATCATAAATAAAGCTGCTATTGTGCAGACAAGGTCAAAATAGCTAATTTTGGCCCTTTCAGGGGCCATAACTCTGGAACCCATAATGGGATCTGGCCAGTTCAAGAAAGGAACCGTGATCTTATGGTGATACAAGTTGTATGCAAGTTTCGTTAAAATAAAGTCATAAATGAAACCACTATCGTGCAGACAAGAAATTGTTGACGCACAAAAATAGCAAATTCTGGCCCTTTAAGGGGCAATAACTCTAGAACCCATGATGGGATCTGGCCAATTTTTGAAAGGAAATGAGATATCATGCCAATACAACTTTTGTACAAGTTTGATCAAAATTGCTTGCAAAATGTGGTCTCTATCTTGTTCACAAGAAATTGTGGACGGACGGACGGACCACGGACGAAGGGTGATCACAAAAGCTCATCCTGTCACTATGTGACAGGTGAGCTAAAAATTCTACGTGCAAGTTAAAATAAAAACTTTTTTTTTCATTCTCACTACTGCTATTACTGGTGTGGTATGGCTACTTTTCTGTGGTACGGTCTATCGGTTTTGGTTATGGGGAGTTGTACAATTGTTCGTAACCCGAGTGGTAATTTAAAGTAATGTCAGGATGGACACCACTGGCTGTAGTTTGTTGGTTCAATTTATTGTAATTAACTCAGTATAGCTCAGCCAAAAAGCTTAATTTAATAAGATCAACTCAGTTTGATTTGGATAACTAATTACAAATGAAAGAAAGTAACACCAGGTTAGTTTGATGAGTTGTATTAATTTTAACAGTTTTAAGTATACAGATAAACTCTAAACACAAGAAAGTTATTCTGAACAAGTGCCAACCAAGTTCGTAAAATGTGATTTTGAATTTGAAACTATAATAGTACTAAGTATGAAAAGATTGCAAACAATATTTAAAGCAGCTAACAAAAAAGGCCACATCTTAACATGGTTGCTGACTGAAACCTACTTTAAACCTTGAATGTACTTAAATTTAAGTATTGTGGGACAAGAAAAATGTGTTCCTAACTAAACTTGAGCGATTCTGATCCTTTACTGTAATTAAGACTGTTATTAAATTAAGATTGTTATTTACTTAATAACCTAACTTAGAAGACCAGTCAAATAATAGCAGTTTGTGCTCAAGGAAATCAGTCGCCTGGAGGGCAGCTCACAGGTCTACCAGCCAGGTCTCACTAAGAGACAAGCAACTAAGTATCCTTATATAAAGTTGAAGTAGAGCTATAAGAGTACTTATAAACTCTTACTCCAGCTTAAGATCTAAAGAGTTTGTTAATAAAAAGGAAAAAAATAATTCTTTTATTTAAAAAATGATTAATCTTTTTTCCCTAAGATCTAAACAATTTGTTAAATGTCTATTTTCAGGAAAGGTTACTAGAATAAATAATTTATTCTAAAATACCTTTGATTTCCAAAATATTTCCTTTTTCCTAAGTGTTTATTGAGAAGTGTGGACCAGAATGTTTTGACTGCTATCAAAACCCCACTTAAATACACACAAAAAGAGGCAAAAAATCAACTAGCCAATCAGACTGATCCAGGTTAGACTGACCCAACCTAAAGGCTTATCAGGTTTACACAATAAAAAGTATTAAAGTAATTTTAAGTCCTAATGTGGCCAAAATTACCAAAACTAATATAATATTTATACACACATATACAATGGTTCAAAGAAACTGGCTAAAATAAATCAATAAGTCATAAACCAAAACCAATAAACAACAGTGTCCCCTAATTAGAGTGGACAAAGCCAATCAATGGACTCTGGCTATTTTTAGCTGTATGTAAGTCAGGGATCAGTGCTTACGTAACTGTGAAATTACCCTTTTAAAAACTTTTAACTATTAATATTACTGTAAATCAACTTAAAAGTATGTATAATACCGTGTTCAGACTACGTTTTTAATCCTATATTAACTTGGGTTTATTTTTTAAACTTGTTTGCATCCACACTATATGTGGTTTAAACCGTGAATTGTGTAAAGGTCAAGTGGTTTCTGTAATGTAGCATTAAAACTACCTCGGGAGGTGGTTTTAATACCATATTAAAAAGTAATACTACATTATTTTACAAGTGTGAACGCAAATGTGAGTTATAACTGGTATTACAATCCCAAATCCATAGATCTTACCTTTTGGCAGAAGAATACCAGTGTTTCTCTTTTGTATCAAACAATTGATGCTATGGCTGGCAAAAGTAATCGGAGTGTTGATGAAACAAAAACATTAAATTGCGATATGGAGTCATGCTGATCTCAAAATGGACTATAAATGGAATGAACAGAAATTCTTAGATGAACACAGAAGTTTAAACATTGATGACTCCTTCTTGTTTCTGTTAGCCTCCTTCTTTGTAACCTTTTTTGCTTATTGCAAAATATTTGTTAACTTCCAGTATTGCATGTATATATTTAAACCACATTTCTTTGCCTAGTGTGGACGCAAACTAGATTATATTTTGATAGGTTTTAAATGTCAAATACCAATTATAGCCAATTAGTGCCTGATAAAAATAAAACAGATCTGCTAGTGTGAACACGGTATTAAAGTAAAAAGATTTTGTTCATTGGATATCCCATATAATGTCATGTTGGATTTAGACCAGACTTTACCAGTGAATATGTATGGACAATGTCTCTCATAAGCCAGTATTAATAATGCAATATCCCTTAAATGGTCCTTAATTTTTACCAAAGGTACAATTTACTTACATTGTTTGCGGGTAGGGTTTTGTAAACCACATGGTCTTGTTTATATCAGTCTACTTCCCTTATAGAAATGATATTAATTCGTAGTATTAATACACCTGCCTGTTGAAAATCAAAAGTTTTTCACAATTACAAGAATTTAAAGGCCTGGTTTGTCATATGCTGTATTAAGCAAACAGTACAAAGTCTGATAAAGACAGCTCTTTTTGGGCTGTCTGATCTGGGTCTGAGCTGTTTGCAAAAGCATCAGTATGTTTTATTAGCAAGATAATGGTTAAGTGTTCTCAACGTCAACAGTGAACAATGTCTGACACAATTCTGTCAATAAACATCATGTTAAAACATGTTAATTTAAGTTTATTTTATTTTCTGTGAAGAAAAAATACAGTTGCATGTAATAATTTGCAATCATTATTTTTACTGTTGCGAGTGTAACACTTTACCTACATTAAGCATTAACATGATAATTAAATAAAGTACATGTATTTGGCTTCCAAACTTGCTTATTTTAAACAAGTATGCATTGCACTCTTATGCAAAACAATTAAAATTGCTTATTTAAATAATATATTTGTTTCAGAATTCATAATGTCAATTAATGAAGGGTAAGTTCACATATTTTGTATTAAAGTTGACTCAAAAATAAGTAATTCTATAACATGAAGCCTCTACAACAATGGGAACATACTTTTTTAACTGAAATGTACAGTTGTTCCGGTGAAGATGTCACAGTTTTGCTTAAACTTCATCAGAAATGTGTCTAGTTCATATGTCAAAAATAGTGTTACACTTGCAACATCACTTATAATGGCATCATTAGTCTGCATGCTTTGATACATGATAATAAGTGTCGCACATGATCTATAATGTTGATGTTTCTGTGATAGATAAAGAAAGATACATGTTAGCTCACATTTGAAAAAAAAATCTTATCATTTTTAATCAAATGTTACACTTGCAACATATTTCAACTGACAGTTTTTATTTTGCTGTTATTATTGTATAAACACACTGATCTTAAAACTTCAGAATACTTTGTGTAGATAAAACATTAGTCTGTGAAAAATACATTTTCAGTACCTCTGCCTTAAAGCAACTAATAAAATACAGTTTATTTTGAAAATGGACATTTTTAGCTGTAAAAAAATCCAATGGGTCATGTTACTTAGATGCACAAAATGAATGCATCAGATGTTGGTGTATTAGAATACTATCTATGTTCATATGTCTGAATGTTCAAGGCATTGGCAAAAACAAGCATTTTGCATATTCAAATAGCATTTTCTTTACACAGTCACTTTGAAAAACTCGTTTTTGTTAAAATGTCCTGAAAAAGTGTTACACTTGCAACAAATTTAGCCATATTTCCCTTCATTAAATTTGATTAACAGCATATATCATCATGAAACTTGCTACGCACATTTTGGTCATAGAGATGCATATTAAAACATAAAATCTAGTTAAGAATCCTTTTATTTGTCTTTTTAAGTAAGTTTATTTAATTTTCCTCATTTTTTTTAAAATCACTCTTATATTTTTCAGGATAAACTCCAGCAGTAAGAAATGTAAAGGTTCACTGCAGTTTTGACAATGCCCAACAAGTATTGAACCCATACTCTGCTCAGCAAGTAGGGCCCTTGTATTTAAGCCAACACATAAATGCAGATTCTTCAGGGTTGCTGTGAATCCTCATGCAGATTCTTTTGGGTTGCTGTGAATCCTCATGCAGGTATAAGATTTTGAAGTTAGTGTTTACATTCATATCAGTGTCAGAATCCTCAAATGCACATTTATCAATTTTAACTATAAAATTCCATATATCACTAAACTGAATTCTATAGTCTTCAAACGAATCATGACTCTATGAATAAAAGCTGCAGTACAGGCCTACAGTGCACATTTTACATTGGAATTTACAGTGACACCTAAGGTTGCAGAAATTTTGTCAAGTGAAACTATCTGAAGGAAGTTGTGTTTTGTTAAGATTTGATTTTACTAATTTCTATGTTTTTTTTTCCACTGAACTTTCTGTAAATCCCTGAAATTGGATTGAAAATACTGCATTGCTTTTTAATAACTAGAAATGTGTCCATGGGACACAGATGCCCCCACTACATGACATTAAAATGACAATTTTTTCCCAGATCAGGGGCCATAACTCCTACAATACTGAATAAATCCGGACACAAAACCCCAGGTGCACAATTGCACCACATGCTGACCAACATTCCTGTAAACTTTGGTGACTCTAGGTCAAATACTTTTGGAGCTATGCGCGACACAACATTAAAATGACCAATTTTTTACTAAGTCAGGGGCCATAACTCCTACATGACTGGATGAATCCGGACACGAAACCACAGGTGCACAACTACACATGCTGACCAACATTCCTGTAAAGTTTTGTGACTCTATGTCATATACTTTTGGAGCTAGACGCGACACAACACTAAAATGACCAATTTTTACAAAGTCAGGGGCCATAACTTCTACATGACTGAATGAATCCGGACGCGAAGCCCCAGGTGCACAACTACACATGCTGACCAACATTCCTGTAAAGTTTTATGACTCTATGTCAAATACTTTTGGAGCTAGGCGCGACACAACATTCTCGGAAGGACGGACGGAAGGACGGACGGACAAGAGCAAATCTATATGCCCCACCCAAAGTGGGGGCATAAAAATGCTATATCATAACCACTGTGAATTGGAATTCAATTGAATTTTGATAAATACAAGTTGATGTGAAGCATTATCAGTAAGAAAGGATAAACTGTTTGGTCAGTGTTGATTCACTTCATTTTTTATGAGAATTTAATACATTTCTTATAAACTGTTCTTGTTTTTGTATGAAAAGTACAGTACTGCTGTTGGAAGAGGAGCAAACAGTGTGATAAGTGATGGTCCACCATCACTTCAAGCATCATGGCTATGGAGAAAAGAATGTTTCATTACATATGGACAATTATAGTGGACAAAATAAGAAAAGTGTTGTAATAAGGTAAGAATTCCCAATAAATAAAGAAATATTTATTAAGCACACAGAATTTGATGTTGAAATATTTAATTTTACAGTGTGATCATACACTTCAGTTTGCAAAGTCACTAGTTTCCAGTTTATATATATAATGTGCATAATTTTATGTAAATGAAAAATCATATCTCCATTGATAAACATTGATTTACAATTTGAATATTGCATACATACACAACATACTGTATTAAGACTTAGCTGTGTATGTAAGAAATTTAACTGTGTAGCTGATATTTATTTGTTTTAATAAAGTGATGCTATGTTATACTCACTGTTGCTCCTTAAAAGTTTTTGTTTAAGAATTTATTGTTTAAATATACCGTTATTTTAGCTATGGAATGTGGCTTGTTATGATGGGTCTACATGATGACTTGGAGTACAACCTGATGGAGGCCGGGCATACAGAAATCAGTCCTGAACATGTTTAGGTATATTTGGCTTGAGCCTCTTTAAGCAGTTATGTTTTTTATTAATAATGAAGTATTGATAAAACTTTCTGCAGAGATCATGTCTGTAAAGAGGCCAATTACATTAAAATACCACATTTTCTGTTTCTTTTTGTGTTGTTGAGTAAAGAGGCCAATTACATTAAAATACCACATTTTCTGTTTCTTTTTGTGTTGTTAATGAGTGTCTAGCTCACTGCAAGCAAGTTAAACAGAAATAACATAATTGTAATAAAGTAACTGTTTTTTCTTAACCAGGTTAAAGAACTATTTGTTAAAATGAAATCAAAATCATGGCCCTTACTTGATGTAGAATATGTGCGATGGTTGAATTTTTTCATGAAAGAGATTGTCATTACTGTAATAAAATTCTAAAATGTTATTTAATGTAATTATGAGTGGGCTGTCTTATGGACAGCTGTTGTTCAGGATTGAAAAAAAAATGTTATGTGTTCTTTGTCTTAAATATTTGATACATTTATCATTACAGAATTCTTGAAGGATTATAACTTCAACACAGATGGAGATTAATATTTTTAGGCAGGGGGTTGGCATGACAGGCAAATCCACCAACCGTATTACCATTCCTGAGCTGGATGCCAGTCGACAGTGGTACCTGTATAATGAAATAGCACCCCTTTGAAGCAACAGCAATGTATGCTCAAAACAAGCAGTGCTAAAGCCATTAAAATTGAGAACTCAAGTCATTTAAAACGAAGAATGAATGGATAAAAGTGTTTAACATTTAAAGTAATACGTACAAAAGAGCTCTGAAATTTTAATTTGAAAGTGTTTTTGATTTTTTGAAGATGTACTAGACCCAAATTCCATATATTTGAATGCGAACAAATGTTACATATAGTTTATGTAAACATTGAATAAACAATTTTATGGTGTCAACAGTACTATGTATTTGTTAAATATTGACACACAGTATACATGTAAGGCTGAACACAATATAAATGTGAAATTCCTCTAAAACACTGGAAGATTTTTCAACAATAATTGTAACATATATAGTATTAATGTACATTTTTTTCATTATGACAGTTGGGTTATATAGATCTAGGAATATTTTCTGCTGTATTCAAACTGCATGTAATCATTTCAGTCGGCAGTATCATGTTCATTTACCCTTTTCATGAACAATTAATTTAACCTGTCTGAAATCACAAAATATGTATAATTTGTAAAACATACATTGGATTATTTTGGAAACAATTTAGTTTCTGTATGCCTTATTATGTATTATTGCCGTTAGTATCATCTAACTCTTTTAATACGATCAAGACATTTAATAAGGCAGTTTTCTAAAACTATTACTGTGTGTTAAATGAGAATATGTAGTATTATGTTTACTGAATTAACAGCGTAACCATGGAAACATTTTTCTGTTGTTCTATATTATGTCTTGAAAAAAACAACAACATTGTTTGAAGAACACTTTTCAGTGATGCATTTTTATTTTATTTTTTTACATGTAATGGTAAATGCTGAAAGTGTTCTACAATAACTTATCAGAAACGTCATTGTTGTCTCATTGAAGCATACAACTCCATTGCAGCCATAGCAACAGAAATATATTGTATTATTTATGAATAATGATCTTCACAAACAAATTACATATGTTTTTTTCTAAAAGAATGATCTAAATTGATTTTAGTCCATAAACAAGAGGGCCATGATGGCCCTATATCGCTCACCTGTTATCATTGCACTTGAGGACAAGAAGGTCCTCAGAAAAAATATCTAAGTCCAAAGGACAGGAACAACAAAGGAAAGAAATTTAACCAGAAAGAAAAACAAAATTCTTACAAGGTACAGATATGTCAAAATACACCTAAAAATTGGAGGTATCATCCATGTTGTTCCACAGAAAAGTGGTCTCGGTTTATCCCTACGGCCAATAATAAAAAAGTTACTAAAAATAGGCTATTTATAGTAACGTAAAAGGGAAGTAATTCAAAAGAAAATTATTGTAAGTTAACAAAAGAAGGATCTGCCAAATAAATCTGTTAACATAAATGAAATTTCAGATCAGTATCTTCAATACTTACGGAGATATACCCATTTTAATTTCAAAAATAAAGGGAGTTAATTTGACATAAAATCAGTCCATAGTTATCTACCCTGATTGGCTCGGTCCAACTAATGACAATAATGAAATTTCAAATAAGTCCTGTAAGTACTTACTGATATAAATCCATTTTGACTACAATCAGGGGAGGTAATCAGATATAAAATAACTCTGGAAACTACGAATGGATCTGATTTGTCATGGAATCCAAGATTTATTGTTGTTGAAGATATTTTGGAAGTTTGTATCAAATAAAACCATAGATGAACTCTATATGGCTGCAAAAGCCAAAATAGCCAATTTTGGACATTTAAGGGGCCATAACTTTGGAACCCATGACGGAATCTGTCCAGTTTAAGAAAGGAACCAAGATCTTGTGGTGATACAAGTTGTGTGCAAGTTTGGTTAAAATCAAATCATAAAAGAAGTTGCTATTGTGCAGACAAGGTCAAAATAGCTAATTTTGGCCCTTTCAGGGGCCATAACTCTGGAACCCATTAGGGGATCTGGCCGGTTCAACAAAGGAACTGAGATCTTATGGCAACACAAGTTTTGTGCAAGTTTGATTAAATTCAAATCATAAATGAAGTTGCTATTGTGCAGACAAGGGCAAAATAGCTAATTCTGGTCCTTTCAGGGGCCATAACTCTGGAACCCATAATGGAATCTGGCCAGTTCAAAAAAGAAACCAAGACCTTATGGTGATACAAGTTGTGTGCCAGTTTGGTAAAAATCAAATCATAAATAAAGCTGCTATTGTGCAGACAAGAAATTGTTGACGGACGCACGGACGCACACACGACGGACGACGGGTGATCACAAAAGCTCACCTTGTCACTATGTGACAGGTGAGGTAAAAGCGGACATAGCAAATATTTTCATTTTTATCTTCGTTTCCATGGCAACCATATTTTTTTGGCCTCAAATTATAGGCGTTGCTTAGGGTTATATCTTAGCATATGTGAATGTTAATTATACATTCTGATGTAATTGTTATAAGAGATTTTCCTGTTTCCATAAAGAAAATCAATCGGTTGCCATGGCAACAGCAGAATTTCAAATGAATTAAAATATGAGATTTTGCATTATGAGTTGTTGATCATTCATTATAAGAATATTTCAACAACATTGAAGTTGTGCCATTTTAACCTGTAAGTGAACCAAGCCCTTTCATGCTTGCATCACCAAATGTAGTATTGTTTCAGTAATCTGCCCAGCTATATTTTTTGACCAAAGATGACTATTGAGGCCAATTTTGACTATTGCAATACTATTGATATTGCTGAAAGACTATTGCGATACTATTTTATTGCAGGTTACTATTGCGATACTATTGCAATAGTTATTGGCCACCATGTTTTATACAGTAAAACTACCAGTTACAGTTATAGGACAAGGGTAGAGAGGGAATTTCTCCTAGATTGCTAAAATGATGCATGTAATTAATATTAGCCCCCAAGTCAATAAAATGGACATTTAAACTCAGCAGTGGGGCTATAAATTACAACAGTGGTCAAATCTGGACAATGTGTGAAATGATAAGAAGGAATGTGTAAAACATGTAAAACCACAACATTGTGATACCATACAGTATAAAATGGCATAGCTCATGAATTTGAAACAACTCTGTCCAAGCATCAGTAAAGTCATTAAAAAAATGAACCAAAAACTTGTGAATTAAGATATATTTAACATGTAAACTAAAAAAATTGAAGTAGACAGTCATACAGAAAAGTACTTGTAGCTTAAAACTTTTTATATAGATTCAAGTGTAACTCAGATACTTAATCAATCATTTTTAAGCTATGAAATTACGAAAAACGGAAACATGTAACTGTAATTACTTAAACAAGTCATTTTTGTTATAAGTGTGCACAGTTAACAAACTGATTTAACATTAGAACACATAAAAGGAAGTGTCTAAGGGTACGGATCCATACCTCTAGACAATCCTGTTTTGGGTTTTCTAGGGGTACGGACCTCCATTATTTTTAGAGATTCGGGGTTACTTACATAGATTTTGTTGAAAATGAAATAACAAATAAGAATTAACCAGTGTTCAATTAAAACTTGGATCTAAATGGTTTACAGATACCAGCGTTCACCTGATTTTTTACCTTGTCTTTCAAAAGCTAAATAACAAAGGAACTCCAAATTAATACACTGTTCCATGCTGATTATAAACTGTTGATAACAGATTAATGTCAAAAAAGGGCTAAACTGGGCTAAAGTCCTTGTCCTAGTTATGAAGTCTTGCCTACATAATTATGTAGACTATGATGGTAAACATGTGATCAAAGTTTCAAAGTCATATGACAAACAGTTTAGGCAAAATATGGACTATTATAAAAGAAATAAACTGATTTCCAAGTCCAAAAAATGCCATAACTCAGCCAAAATAGTTGACAGAGTTATGTACTCTTGCCTACAGATTGAAATCATGATGATATTAAATAAGTGTTCAAACTTTCAAAGCCACGTGTCAAATAGTTTTGACAAAACGCTGATTTGTCCGAAAAACTGAACCGATTTCCAAGTTCAAAAAGGGCCATAATACAGCCAAAATAGTTGTCAGATTTATGTACTCTTGCGTACAGATGGAAATCATGATGATAAGCAAATGTTCAATGTTTAAATAAGTGTTCAAACTTTCAAAGCCACGTGTCAAATAATTTTGACAAAACATGGACTTTTAAAACTGAACCAATTTCCAAGTCAAAAAAGGGCCAAAATTCAGCCAAAATATTTGTCAGAGTTATGTACTCTTGTCTACAGATAGAGGTTGCTATGATAAACAGGTGATAAAAGTTTCAAAGCCATATGTCAAACACGTTACACAAAATATGAACTGGTACGAAAAACTTAATCAAGAATTTCAAGTCAAAAGGGGCCATAATTCAGCCAAAGTCCTTGATGGAGCTATGTACTCGTGCCTATATCTGGACATGGTGATGGTAAACAAGTGTTGAAAGTTTCAAAGCTTTATCTCAAAAGACTTTGTCAAAATAGGGACTGTTTTGAACAACTTAACCAAGGTGTGACGCCGACGCCAACGCCGACGCTGAGGTGAGTAGGATAGGTCTACTTATTCTTCGAATAGTCAAGCTAATAGGCATAATAATATGCACCTATTTATTTGTTATTTAGGAAGAGATAATAATAATAGACAAGGAACTGATTGTTTAATAATCCATTAACCGTCATTAAGTAAAAGAAACTGTTTGTGAAACCGTCCCTTGTATCTCGTAACGGCTACCAAATGTGTGGGAAACATAAATACCATACGGGTTAATTATCATTAAAAACAGTTTTTTTCACAACATATTTAACATTATTTTGTTTAATCTTTATATTTTTTTCTGCCAGTTCTAATCCTCGTGACTTATTTGGTGATTTATTTGGTGTTTCTCGGTTATTTACGTTTTGAAAGATAGGGTGAATATTGTTATCTGTAAACCATTAAAGTTTAAGGTGAATACTGATGAAGTCTTATTTGTTATTTCATTTTCAACAAAATTTGAAATGTAAATAATCCTTAATCTCTAAAAAACAGAGGTTCCTACCCTAAGAAAACCCCTTACAGGCTTGTCTAAAGGTACGGAGCATAGGTATTATGAATTATTGTCAGGTAGAGTCACCAAAAAGTAATATTCTGTAATAGTAAATTCAAAAGACCTTTAAATATTGTACATAATGTTAAAATATAAATTGAATATTAAAGTACTTATGTTATTTTTTCACTAAATGTGCATACAGTTTTATAGAAAAAAGGGGAAATATATATGTGTACATTAGCATATTTAATTTTGAAAAGAGGCAGTGCGAAACTATATCACTATTATACACTGGCCATGCATTCTCTTTCCAGGGTTTTAGTCTGCAGCATTGACGATTTAAACAACGGAAAGGTTACAAAATGCGCCAAGATGCACCATTTTACATTTAGAAATTAAGCTAAGAATGTAAAAATTTCCCAGAGGAGCATGCCCCCTAAACCCTAGAACAATGGCTTACATTTTCATTTTGGCCATGCTACACTGACACAGGTTTACTTTCTCTGAGGTACAGTAGTTGCCCCCGACCAACACTTCATTAGGAAAATATTTAACGTCATGATATACACCAAAAATTGCACCACTTTGTATCTATAGTGTAAGAATTCTACAGGGAGCATGCTCCCAAACCCTCCTAGGACAGTGTCTTACACTTCCATTTTGGCCTAGCTACGCCCATTAATTATGAATTTCGTCAGATAGCACCATATTTTGCATTTAGAATGTAAAAATTTTCTGGGGGAGCATGACTGCCCCCCTCCCCAACCAAACACCCTAGAACAGTGGCTGACACTTCCATTTTGGCCCTGCTACGCACTTGACACTGGTGTACTTTCTATAAGGTACAGTAGTTCCCCTGGGTCTACACTTTATGAAAAAGTTTAAAGGTCCAGTTACACACACACAAAAAATGCACTGCTTTGCCTCTATGATGTCCATATTTTTTCAGGGGTAACATCGCCCCATCCCCCTTAGAACAGTGACTCATACTTCCATTATGGCCCAGCTACTCCTTTGACACTGGTGTACTTTCTAAATTGTACAATAGCTCCCCCGGGTCTACACTCCATTTTGAAAATGAAAAACATAAAAGTCCAGATATAAACCAAAAAGCACCATTTTACATCTATAATATGAAAAATTTATGTGGAAGCATGCCATACCCTCCTTGGACAGTGGCCTACAATTCCATTTTAGCCTAACTACACCCCTGAATTATAAATTTCAAGCTTTAGGTCTTGTGATTCAAAGTTGCATTCATATTATAGTATTATGAAATATTGCCATTTACAATGTATATTATATTTTATCACAAGTTACAGTATAAAATGATTACATTGTTTATTCATAATTTCATTATGTAAAACAGTTTCAATTAAGATTTTTAATAAAACACTTCTCAAAATATAACAACTATTTGGTTATCACATTCATTCTTCTTGTGAGACACAAACTTTAACATTGACTAAAGTTTTACAATAATTGAACATGTTCTAAAATTCTCAAACCACCATTAGAACAGATTCAAAGATTATCAAATTGGTCAGTGCCATTAATTCACATTACCTGATTCTTAATGGGACATCATGCTGACAAGACAACAAGCCTGAAAGTTCCAAATCAAAATTGATTCTCCAGCTACCCCTTGTCCTATAACTGGTTAACAGTTTTGTTGAAAATGTCAATGTGTTTAATAACCCAACGCATTGAAAAAGACAAAAACTGACGAATCAGACTAAGGTATACCAGCACTAAATGATGGGCCCTACTGAACAGTTTCTATATAATACAAGTAGCCTACTTTCTCCATGTCTATAGTACTTTCTTATTTAACATTAACAGGTTATTTAAATATATTTAATCAAAGTTTCTTAGAAATGAAGATAAGGGAACTAAATTTATCAATTACCTCCCAGACCTTTATGAAAGTTTAAGTCTGAGGCGCAATTGAAGACTCATCAATACATTCGGCAGGATCAAATTTCATGAATATCCAGTCTAAAGTGCAGCCCCTAACTCTTACACAAGGCATTTCTTTGATATGACAGGGTGACCTAGTTTTTGACCCCAGATGACCCATATTTGAACTTGACCTAGATTTCATCCAGACAAACATTGTGATCCAGTGTAAAAAGCAGTCCCTATTGCATACACAAGGTTTTTCTTGTGTTTTCAAGCGACCTAGTTTTAGACCCCAGATTACCCATATTCGAACTTGATCTAGATTTCATCAAGGCAACCATTCTGACTAAATTTTATGAATATCCAGTGTAAAATGCACCCCCTATTGTGTACATAAGGTTTTTCTTTGAACTGACCAGGTGAGAATTTTTTTGTCCCCAGATGACACATATTTGAACTTGACCTAGATTTCATCCAGACAAACATTCTGATCAAATTTCATGAAGATCCAGTGTAAAATGCAGTCCCGAATGCATACATAAGGTTTTTCTTTGATTTGACCTAGCGACCTAGTTTTTGACCCCAGATGACCCATATTCGAACTTGACTTAGATTTCATCAAGGCAACCATTCTGACTAAATTTAGAATATCCAGTGTAAAATGCAGCCCCTATTGCGTACACAGCATTTTACTTTGATTGACCGGGTGACCTAGTTTTTGACCTTTGATGACCCATATTTGAACTTGACCTAGATTTCATCTAGACAAACATTCTGATCAAATTTCAAGAAGATCTGCATGCACAAGATTTTTCTTTTATTTAACCTAGTGACCTAGTTTTTGACCCAAGATGACCCATATTCGAATTTGATTGTTTGTAATTTTGTATGTTGTGATCTTGACCTTTGACCTAATGACTGAAACACCAGCTGGGGTCATTTACGGACTACAGACAATCACCCTGTGGAGCATTATGGCCACAGGCCCAAGTGTTCAACAGATATTGATGAGAAATTATTTATAGTCTCGAGGTTATTGTGACAAAGATCTTTGGACTATTGACCCCCAAAACAATTTACTGAAAGGCAATCATCCTATAAAGTTTGAAGGTGACAGGACCAAATGTTTTCCAGATATTAATTAGAAACCATCTACAGTCCCAAAGTCACAGTCACCTTGATCTTTGACCTATTGACTACAAAAACAATAGATGTCATTTATTGTCTGAAAGCATTTATGCTATGAAATTTTAAAACTGTATATAACAGCATGCTTAACTTATTGAGTAGAAACCATTTTAATTCCAAAGGTCATCGTGACCTTGATCTTTGACCAACTGACTCCAAAAGTATCATCACAGTAAATCATCTTATGTACTCTGAAGGCAGTAGGCCTAAGAAACTTTTAGATATTGTAAAGAAACCCTTTAAAATCTCTAGTTTATTTTGACCTTGACCTCTTACCTACTGGTAAAAGATAGTGGTCAACTACTGACCAAAGGCAATCACCATATAATGTTTGACAATTGCAGGCCAGAGCATTCTTTAGTTATCGAGCAGAAACAATTTTTAGTTCCAAGGTCACTGTGACATTGGACTTTGACCTACTGAACCCCAAAACAGTAGGGTTCATCTACTGTCTACACACATCTGATGAGTGTAGGCCAAAGTGTTCTTTACTTATCGAGCCAAAATTATTATAGGAGTAATCTACTGACCACAGGTAATTATCTGATATGGTTTGATGACTATAGGCCAAAGCTTCCTTCAGTTATTGAGCAGAAACAGTTTTCAGTCATAAGGTCACTGTGACCTTGATCTTTGATCTACTGAACTCATAAACAATAGTGTTCATCTACAAACCAAAGGCAATCACCATATGAAGAATGACTACGGTGAGACAAGCATTCTCTTATTGACAAACAAACAGACTGACGGACACTGAGCATAACAATAAACCCCATCTTTTCTGAAGGGGCATAATAATAAAACTACCTCTGTGGTAAAGAGTGACCAGATTCTTGTAACTCAACATGTTCTCTTGAAACTGCACGGTCTGAGTCATCTCTAAAACAACACCAAGACAATACAACAATTTTCCAATTTTATAGATGCAAAAGTGATGACTGACTACTGGTATCCCGACGTCATGTGTTCTCGACATACATGTATTCTCGAGCTATTATGTTAATGGCCTGTATATTTTTGCATGCAACATAATCCTCACAAGTAAATACACACGAGTATAAACATTGTGTCTGCTGTTTTAAAAATGAAAATAATAAAAGTTTACCTTGAGTCAAAGCAAGACAGTTTCAGTCTGATTTCAAATTATGTAATTAAGCTAGAAAATCTTAATGTAACTTTTGACATGGTTTAAAAGTTGGTATATATCCATAAATCTTCCGCCAAGCATCATTACTGCTATCAGAATTTATGCACCGGAAGTCAATCAAAATAAACCTTGATGACATCAATCTGCCTGATTTCCACTGTAAGAGATGTGGACTGCCTAAAGTAGCAATAGGCGTTACTTGAAAGAACTGAAACACATATTTATTTTCTCAGATATAAATCAGGGCTATCTGTAAAGGAAATATTTTAGAAGAAAAGTGTTAACTTTTAAAAGAAGTTCAGCATATAGCCTTTTGATATTGATATTGGAAGGTTTTGTAAAATATGTAGCAATTTGGGGTTTTCGAATTATTTCAGTTGCCAGGTAAGTTGCTGGGCAACCATATCATTTGTGCATACCGATTGTTTTAATTTAGAAATATTAAGAAAATAATGTAAAATTCCATATTTATAAAATAGGTGATACTTCCAAATTATATACTTTTTGTAGTGTTATAGTTTCACAACAGTGATTTTAACAGAAATGGTAAAAATATCAGTTTCAAAATATAGCTCGGGAATATATGACAGGTGCTTCCTGGAACTAGAAAGTAGGTCACTGATAAAATGTGCTACTGTGAACTCTACGAAAATAAAATTGTGTATTTTTTAAAACAGGATGATCAGAAAGGGGTACAATTTTGAGGAAATGGTAATTTGAAAGATGAGTTTATCTTATTTATTTTTTAAATATGCCTATTTTTGTTAGACTGTTGAGAACACATGATGCCAGGATATTAACATTAGCAAGGAAGAAATAAAGGAGGAAACAAGGCGGAACACATCAACACCAAGATCAAATCTCAATAAAATCATTTATATACAGTCAAACCTGTCTTAAGCAACAGCACACTGGAAGTACATGTATTAAAAAATAAGTATTGGTGTTCTGACATGCAAAACATGTGCGAGATACAGTGGATTTCATGGTTTGCTACAACAACAGGTTAACCTGGCTATTTGTTTTTCTTGTATTATTGATTAATAATCACTGAGGCTTTGTATGGTTTTACAAGTTGGTCGCTTGGTAACAGGTAAATGTAATGTATGGGAAGTAAAATTAATGGTCGCTGGCTGCTTTTTACGGGAGGTCCCTTGTCTCTGGTACATTACTGTTGAAATCGGTAGGGAGGAATTCAAAGTGGTCACTAAAGTCAGAAAGTCACTTAACTCGCAAGGGCAGGTCTGACTGTATAATTATGTATTAATTCAATCACTGATTTACATTTGCATCATGTGATGGTCCAATATACTTTGTACTACTCCCGCACGATAATTTAAACGACAGCAAGTTTATATTATTGTTTGATTGTTATGGTTCTCATGCATCGTTGAACTCAAAAAGGTTGTCAATGATACAAGTTAAGTGCATACTGTAATGTTATACAAAAATATTTTCTGTACTGAAACATCTTAATGAAAAAAAAACTAGAAATTGCTTTTGTAAAAAAGCACATGTCTCCCCCAATGCAAAGTCCTATAGGCAAGAAGTCAATAGGGTCAGGAGCGAAAGTCAAAGAGACACTGATGGTTGGCTGCAATAGGGATCATCTACTTGGCATGTCCAGTCATCCCGGTAAGTTTCAACACTCTTGGCCTAGTGGTTCTCAAGTCACTGTTCAGGCTCCTGTGACCTTGACCTTTGATCAAGTGACCCCAAAATAAATAGGGGTCATCTACTCTGCATGTCCAATCATCCTATTTAGTTTCAACATTCTAGGTCAAGTGGTTCTCGAGTTATTTTCCGGAAATGATTTTACATGACCAGGCCCCTGTGACCTTGACCTTTAATAGACTGACCCAAAAATCAATAGGGGTCATCTACTCTGCATGTTCAATCATCCTATGAAGTTTCAATATTCTGGGTCAAGTGGTTCTCAAGTTATTGATCGGAAATTGTTTTCCATGTTCAAGCTCCTGTGACCTTGACCTTTAACAGAGTGACCCCAAAATCGATAGGGGTCATCTACTCTGCATGTTCAATCATCCTCTGAAGTTTCAACATTCTGGATCAAGAGGTTCTCAAGTTATTGATTGGAAACGGTTATCAATGTTCAGGCCCCTGTGACCTTGACCTTTACCGGAGTGAACCCAAAAACAATATGGGTCATTTACTCTGCTGGAACAATCATCCTATGAAGTTTCAACATTCTGGGTCAAGAGGTTCTCAAGTTATTGATCGGAAATGGTTTTCAATGTTCAGGCCCCTGTGACCTTGACCTTTCACAGAGTGACCCCAAAATCAATAGGGGTCATCTACTCCGCATGACCAATCATCCTATGAAGTTTCAACATTCTGGGTCAAGTGGTACACAAGTTATTGATCGGAAATGGTTTTCAATGTTCAGGCACCTGTGACCTTGACCTTTAACGGAGTGACCCCAAAAACAATAGGGGTCATCTACAATACATGAACAATCATCCTATGAAGTTTCAACATTCTGGGTCAAGTGGTTCTCTAGTTATTGATCGGAAATGGTTTTCAATGTTCAGGCCCCTGTGACCTTGACCTTTCACAGAGTGACCCCATAAACAATAGGGGTCGTCTACTCCAGCAGCCCTACAACCCTATGAAGTTTGAAGGTTCTAGATCAAATGGTTCTCCAGTTATTGATCTGAAATGAAGTGTGACATATAGACGTACTGACGGACAGGGCAAAAACAATATGTCTCCCCCAGAGGGGGGGGGGGGGGGGGGGGAGACATAATTATCAATCATGTTATTGTTTGAGTTATCGTGCAGGATTTATACCTGAATATAATCCATATAGAACAACACAAGTTTTTTTTAACATATTCCTATGTTAATTGAATCATTAAGTCAATGACTGTGATTTGACCTTGTAGCCTAGGTTTTGACCTCTTATGACCCATTATCAAACATGAACTGATTTTCATTTTTAGCTACAATTGCAGGAATAGTTAGGACACATAGATTATTTCCACATTTCTATTACTTTTTACTTCCGGATACCTCTAAAAATTGTCAAATGACAAGTGTTCTACATTTCTACTATAAAAGATGTAAGTGAAGAGTGGTCACAAATACTCTTCATTAGTCAAATTGAGGCACTTAAAGCACAATTTTGTTCACAATTGTTGACTTCTTTTCTGATGTTTACTTTTATATACTTAAATAGTAGTGGTACACATAAATAATAAATCTATTTAATCCAAAAGAACCTGAATACCTCTTTAAACTCCTAGCTAAAGCAATAAGAACAGTAACAAGAGCTGTCCGTAAGACAGCCAATGCTTGTCTATTCGAATCCTTGTCCCAGAAGCAGGAACATTACCCTAAATGTTAAAACATTTATAGAGTTCCAATGCATTATCTGCATTAGTTTTAAAGATAGTAACTTGCATGCAAAACTTGAACCAGAAGCTTTAAGTTAACCAGAAGTTTTAAGTTCAAAAGGGGACATACAGGAAGGTTTCCAACTGATCCTGGCCAACCTACACACCTACTAGTCTCTTAGAAATGTTTTTATCAACTTTTATCCTACTGTATATACAGGAACTTTTATTTGGAAATCAGTCCCGCCTACTGCTCATGTGTAATATAGTTTTATCCAATTACGAATATACTCCATACGGAGAGAGGCAATTACTCAAGATGATGACCTAATTTGGCCAAAATGCATGTCAGAGTTATGGAACTTGATGCTATCACCTAGTTTCATAACCCCGAAAACACATGTTTAGTTTCAATTCAGTATCTGCATTAGGTTTTGAGATAGTAACTTGCATGTAAAACTTTAACAAAGACTTTCTCAGTCAAAAGGGGGCATAATTTGGCCAAAATACATGTCAGAGTTATGGGACTTGATGCTAATTAAGATATCCTAGAAGTTTTGTAACAATCCATATACAGATCATATTTGTCAAAAATTTTAAGAACATGTTGGTATAAAAAATGGCTGAAATTTACAATTAAGAAATAATAAATATGTCCCTATATTTTATTAGTTAATGAAATATGGGCAGGAGTTCGGATGCGTAATAGTTAAATCACAAGTGTGTAGCACGAGTCAAGACTGTCGTATAATGACTTTATGAATTCATTATACTTATTTAGATAAGCATATTTTATCATCTTGTTTTTCGGTCAGTTAAGTCATCGGTCAGTTAATAGTCACACACAAAGAATTTCGGAATGCTACTTTAAATAACTTTTGTTCATATCTGGAAAATGACAGGTTAAGATATCTCGCCCAGGTTAATTACCCTTTGGCCACGTTATTGGCTGCGTCATGATTGTTGTTTTGTTTCTAACTAATTGTTATGACAGGTGACTAAACGAAGTAATGACATGTTTTTATTATTATGGTCAAAATGCGTGCCCTTTTTGAGAAAAACAATTTAGTCATCCTTATGAAGTGTTCCTTAAATACCGCTAATTTCTAGATAGAACTTCAGTATCAAATTTGTCCGTGCTAATGACAGTAACGTATGCCGATACTCCATACGATTTAAGATAGTTTAGAGCCGGGGCAATTAACAATGAATTATTATTGTTAGAGTTAGACATTAATGAAATAATAGAGATTATGTTAGGGAATTGTGAAGAAAGACATTGTTGTATATATTAACTCAGAACATAGTACTATATTAAACAGTAGTTATTATAGAGAACAGAGTTGTTGTTGTTGTAGTTAGAATAGTGAACTTTAGACCCTGTTACGATTAAATATTCGCATCCGAACGACTGCCCATATTTTATAAACTGATAAAATTATTGGAACATATTTATTATTTCGATTCTAACCACGCAAGTTCTTCGCATTTAACAGCATACATTTTAGCTCGATACTTCATTCGGCTGGTCATATGCTATTATAAAAACCTCCCCATAAATGGAAGGCATTGCATAAAACGGAATTTTCCGATATTCAGTAAATTTTAATTAAAGTATAAAGGAGTTACTGCTGTGAAAATGTTATTTTCAATAACATCTAAGGTCGGATATAGAAATCAGAAGTAAATTTATAAATGCAGTTTCTAAAAATAGTACATGTCACCTACATGATGGCACTGAAACATACATGCCAGAACATTGCAGCATATAAACACTTAAACACTTGAGTCTGGAAGATTGGAACACAAATTATATTTTCCATTCTAACACGATCCGCAGCAGTTGCTATATAAACATATAGCGAAATCACCTATACATGAATCTACGATAAAATATAGCTGTTCCATTCCACCCTACGATTGTAACATGACTGTGAGATTCTACTCTGCTACCGTTATATGCCGACTAAATACTCGACTTTTTCAGTGCTAATTATCAAATTTTCTGAAACAAACCATTTCTAACTGATGAATTTATTTGTTTATATTTTTACCATAAGAAAATGTTTCAGCCCGGTAAGATCCAGCTTCAACATCGGTGCATCTATATTTGACCATGTGCGTAGTTTACAATTTCTGCATTGTAGGAACCACAAATGTCAACTAGATTCTACTTTGACAGTAAATAAATTATCTCGTTTGATAATAAATCTACATTTAATAAAATTTAAAATATTCCTATTACCACCTGAAGAGTTCTTTAAAATGATGTATAATAACAATCCTATTGTAATATATTTAAAGAGATGTCAAAGAAAAACCTTGTTATGGAAAAAGTAGATGAAACAGTAAAGTTCTGGGTCTGAAACATCGTCTTTACAAGGTGATTTCTTTAACCCAGTTATTCAAATAACGATCCATGTACTATAACAAAATAATCTTAAATCTTTCACCTCCAACTTTGATCTTAGCTAGGCTTTTAAGCCAGCCTGGTGTCTGGGTTAGGCTTGCAGCACATCATCTTGTTACAGTGGTCAATATTTCAAAATCCCACCATGAACCACATGAACAATTGTAACTATAATTCTATTTTATATAAGAACAGGAACCATCTTTAGTCTCCGTGACCTTGACCTTTGAGGTAGAGGTCTGGGTTTTGCACATGATACACATCATCTTATGGTGGTTATTTGCACCAGGTAATCTTAAATTCCCAACATGCATGACAAAGTTCTAAGCCAGATATGAACACTGAACATGCACATGGACGAGATAACACTTTATGCTGCTCCCAAGCCATTATAAAGAGTTTGGGCATAAAAACAGAGAGATTGAGTCACCTGAATGATGAAATTTTTTTTCCAGTATATAATATTTCTCCATTCTCACCTGCCACCAAATGGTACTGATAAGTTTGGCACTCCTCTAGATCCAGTGTCATTTTGATTATTCTGACCATGAGGTGGGTCTCCTCTCTGTGGCCCGGGTCCTGGGTTTCCTCCTGGTGGTCTTCTATCACAACTGCCTGTATCAAAAATAAAATATGAAATAACTGTCTAATGAAATCTTCTTCTTCTTCTCGTACGTGGTCTAACGAAATGAAATGACAGAAAATCGGACTTCAAAATATCTAAATCACATTTTAAACAAGAGTGCCAGAATGTAACAATATACACCCGTCATGCAGATGTTACAGTAAAACATACAGTCTAACCTGCCAAGCTGGCTGCTTAAGCCAGGTGACCGCTGATCGGAGGGGCAGCCAGGATATATATATATATAAATATATTTCAGAATTCTAACCAGTGTTCAATCATGACTTTAAGCCCATTTCTTTTTTGTTTTACTCTTATCATTTTACCAGGATACATTGACAAGCATTTACCTTTGCAATATGAATGGTTTTCTGAGCAACAGCTCTGGCGTGTGTTTTACAACAACAACAGGGTCAAGATGACCCTGGATCGCTCACCTGAGTAATATGAGCTAAATGTTTCAAATGTCAAACTGATGCTGACCTAAAGATCATCAAGGTTAACATTCTGATCCAGTTTCATGAAGATACAGTCAAAAATGTGGCCTCTAGAGTGTTAACAAGATTTTCCTTTGATTTAACCTGGTGACCTAGTTTTTGATCCCACTTGACCCATATTTGAACTTGACCTTAAGATCATCAAGATTAACATTCTGACCAAGTTTCATTACGGTATGTTCATAAATGTGGCCTCTATAGTGTTAACTAGCTTCCCTTTGATTTAAACTGGTGACCTAGCTTTTGACCCCACCTGACCCAGATTTGAACTTCACCTAAATATCACCAAGATTGACATTCTGACCAAGTTTCATTAAGATATGTTCATAAATGTTGCCTCTAGAATGTTAACAAGCTTTACCTTTCATTTGACCTGGTGACCTAGTTTCGGACGCCATTTGACCTAGATTTGAACATGACTTAAAGATCATCAAGATTAACATTCTGACCAAGTTTCATAGAGGTATTATCATAAATGTGGCCTCTAGTATGTTAACAAGCTTTACATTTGATTTGACCTGCTGACCTAGTTTTTGATCACAACTGATCAAGATTTAAACCTAACCTAAAGATCATCAAGATTAATACTTTGAGCAAGTTTCATTAAGATATGATCATAAATGTGGCCTCTAAAGTGTTAACTAGCTTTTGACCTGTTGACCTAGTTTTGACCGCACCTAACCCATATCTGAAACTGACCCATAATTCATCAAGATTAACATTCCGACTATGTTTCATTAAGATATGGTCATAAATGTGGCCTCTAGAGGGTTAACAAGCTTTTCCTTTGATTTGACCTGGTGACCTAGTTTTTGATCTCAGATGACCCAATATCAAACTCGTCCGAGATTTTATTGAGGGTATCATTCTGACCAAGTTTCATTAAGATTGGGCTAAAATTGTGACCTCTAGAGTGTTAACAGTCAAATTGTTGATGAAGACGGACGATGCTGTACGATTGACACAGGGTGATCACAAAAGCTCACCTTGTCATTGTCATACACAATATTCCAACTTTAAAACAAGTTTGTTTACAATTTTCGCTATTTTGGTAAAGATAAACTATTCTCCACGATTGTTGTCTACGCTAAAATCTAAGACTGCCGTTACGTTCTGTAAAAGTTCGAGTGGTTTATATTTTTTTCAAATCAAACTGATTTCATATAAATCTAATAGTATTTTGATGAAAGAAATATAAACAAGAGGGCCATGAAGGCCCTGTATCGCTCACTTGACCTATTGACCTAAAGATTAACCTTCTGACCAAGTTTCATTAAGATATGGTCATAAATGTGGCATCTAAAGTGTTAAATAGCTTTTCCTTTGATTTGAGCAGGTGACCTAGTTTTTGACCTGACATGACCCAGATTCGAACTTGACCTAAAGATCATCAAGATTAACATTCTGACTAAGTTTCATGAAGATACAGTCATAAATGCGGCCTCTAGAGTGTTAACAAGCTTTTCCTTTGATTTGGCCTAGTGACCTAGTTTTTGACCCCACCTGACCCAGATTTGAACTTGACCTATAGATCATCAAGATTAACATTCTGATCAAGTTTCATTAAGATATGTCATAAATGTTGCCCCTACAGTGTAAACTAGCTTTTCTTTTGATTTGACCCCACATGACCCAGATTCAAACTGGACCTAAAGATCATAAAGATTAACATTTTGACCAAGTTTCATGAAGATACAGTCATAAATGTGGCCTCTACAGTGTTAACAAGCTTTTCCTTTGATTTGACCTGGTGATCTAGTTTTTGACCCCAGATGACCCAATATCGAACTCATCCCAGATTTTATTGAGGGTAACATTCTGACCATGTTTCATTAAGATTGGGCCAAAAATGTGACCTCTAGAGTGTTAACAAGCTTTTCCTTTGATTTGACCTGGTGACCTAGTTTTTGACCCCAGATACCCAATATCAAACTCGTCCAAGATTTTATTGAGGGTAACATTCTGCCCACGTTTCATTAATATTGGGCTAAAACTGTGACCTCTAGAGTGTTAACAGTCAAATTGTTGACGACAGACGGACTGGCAACAGACACAGGGCGATCACAAAAGCTCACCTTTGAGCACTTCGTGCCAGGTGAGTAAAAATATCACAAATATTATGATTCTAATTAAAGATCGAGTATTATCTTTAACCAAGATCAAACTGGGAACAACAAAATTGACACGAGGTGACATGCTAATTGCCGATTATTATTGGCCATTTGATCATAACAAAAAGACAATCACACCTTTGGTTATCAGTTTAAATTGAGAAGCTCATATCAACAATTATCAATAAATTTCCGAACAAAAACTACCAATTCCACTGTGAAAAACAAGTGTAAATTGCTTTTATATTTATTGTGTTTAATTGGCAATTAGATACTATGATCAAACATTACACCAATTTGAATAAACACACCCACTTCATTTAATCAGAGGTCATCATTGCACATCAAATATACAACTTCTATTGTCTACCGGCCACTTGATTAACTTCAGCGTCACATGTCTGTCATCGGTGGTTGATTTCTTGTCTGTTGCTATAAGTAGGGATAGCTATGCGAAAGTTAAAAATAAAGCTAAAAGAGATTTTTACTTTAAAGAAAAACAAAAGCTTTCTGATTTGAGTAGAAATTTAAGAAAAGAAACAATAGTGGAAATATTTCTAATTCTAACGATTTCTTAAAGCATTCTGAAGATTTGTCGAATAGTTCGGACAGGCAAGTTCCTAATGATATTTTTGATAATGGACGTAATGAATCGGTTCGGATAGACCAGCTAGATTGTGAAATTACTGTTGAAGAAATAGAAAAAGTTATTTTATCTATGAATAGAATAAGAGTCCCGATTTTAATAATATTGTTGCGGACTTTTTTATAGATGCTAAAGCATTTATAAGTCCATATTTATGTATTATTTTTAACAAAGTTTTTGATTCGGGTGTATATCCAGAAAACTGGACTAAGGGTATCATTGTACCTATTCATAAAAAAGGTGATAAAGACAATCCTGCTAATTATAGAGGAATAACATTGGTTAGTATCATGGGTAAGATTCTATCGCTAGTGTTGAGAAACAGGATTAACTCTTGGTGCGAATCGGAAAATGTTTTTAGTGATGTGCAGTATGGTTTTAGGCAATCACGATCTACAACTGATGCGATATTTATACTTCATTCATTAATTAAGAAAATATTAGATAAAAACAAAAAACTTTATTGTATATTTATCGACTATGAAAAAGCATTTGATACTGTTGTTAGGGATGCACTCTGGGTTAAATTAGTTGATTCTGGAATAAGTTGTAAAATGGTAAATATTGTAAAGTCTGTATATTCTTGTGTAAAATCATGTGTTAAACTAAATTTTGATGTATCAGATTTCTTCGATGTTTCGATTGGTTTGAAGCAAGGAGAGCCATTATCTCCCTTGTTATTTATACTGTTCATTAATGATATTGAAAAATGTATTAATTTAGAGAGAATGACTCCATATGATCTTGAACTTTTATCAAAATATCTTCTGTTATTTGCTGATGAAATTGCACTATTTACTACTGATATAGATAGTCTACAGGCACAAGTCGATAGCATATATCAGTATTCATGTAAATGGGGTCTTAAAATTAACGTTTCGAAAACAAAAGTTTGTGTTTTTGAAAAGCGTAAATCCATTCATGATAAAGCTATTAAAATAAATGGTGTTAATTTAGAATTTGTAGATACATTTACATATTTAGGCGTTAAATTTGCTTACACAGGGGATATGAAATTAGCTATTAAGGCCTTATCAGACCAAGCTTTGAAGGCGTATCATAATTTACTGTCTTTATTTGACAGAGTTGATTTTGACATCAAAACGAAATTAAAGCTTTTTGACTCTATGGTTGCACCTATCTTATTGTATGGATCTGAAATCTGGGGAGTGTACAACTGTAGTGAAGTAGATAAGATACATATTCAATTTTGTAAATATTTGTTAGGGGTAAAAAAACAAACACCTAATTAAGCGATTTTTGGAGAATTGGGTAGATTTCCATTGTCAGTGTTATGTCAAGAAAGAGCCTTGAAATTTTGGATTAAGATTAAGAAACAACCCACATCACAATTATTCAACATTTATATTGATCAGCTAAATAATGTAAGAGGTAATTGCTGGGCTACTAATATTCATAACCTTATCAATAACTTAGGATATGCAGATGTTATGGAGCATTTCGACAATAATATTAACTACACAGCTTTATTTAAGCAACGTTTGCGTGACCAGTTCGTACAGAAATGGCATGACTCTATTAATAATATGTCTAAACTTGATTTATACAGAAAATACAAAGATGTTTTTTGTTTTGAGAAATATTTAGATAATGTAGGAAACAATAAGTTACGTAAAGAATTATCTCGTTTTAGATTGTGTTCGCATTCTTTAGAAATTGAAGTTGGTAGATATAATGGTTTGGATAGACAAGATAGACTTTGTAAATTATGTTCACAGAATTTTGTTGAAAATGAATTTCATTTCTTGTTATGTTGTCCAGTATATAGAGATTTAAGAATTCTTCATAAGATACCATCAGCTTTTCCAACTGTTGACAAATTTGTTCGAGTTATGTCAAACTCTAAGAAAAAGCAAGTATATAATCTATGTAAATTCTTGAAATTTGCTTTTAGCCGTAGAGCTGAGTTGTCACAAAACACTTGATATGTTAGCTACATGATGTAACGTATGAATTTTTTTGTTAACGCTTTAAAACTACTTTATATTGTACGAATTGTATGTTTGCCATATTCATAATTGTATATTGCCAAAGGCAGATAACTGCCGATTTGCAAATAAACTTGACTTGACTTGACTTGACTTGCTATGGACACAGCTTGCAATTTAGCAACCTGTCTAATGCAGGCCATTTTAAGGCTTTGGGAGGCAATCTGAGTGGCCGCTGACCGTGGACGGCAAGTGACTGCCGAATCAAAGTATAAAATAGAGGAAATTTTGTCGGAGGTATCTCAAACTGACCATTAATCTCAGGTGAACGCCGATTCAAGGTGAACGTTAAGGCAGGTTAGACTGCATTCTGTAAAAGTTTGCTAGACAGCAAGCCAAATTAATGACTTATCTAATTCTAACAACCAGGTTAAAAAGTTTCAAGAATAAGCTATTAATTTATAAGTAGCAACACAAAAAAACTCTATCAGGTACAGGTACCTAAAAATACACCTTAAATTTGAAAGTTACATCTATGTTGTGCAACATAAAAGTGGTATTGGTTTTTCCCTATTGTCAATTATAAACAAGAGGGTCATTGACCCTAAAGCGCTCACCTGTGAACAAGGCTTCAGGTGTGTTTGTATAATGTAATGGTACAAGCCGGAGTAAGATTTCTTCTATGTCAGCCTATATTATACACCTAGGGCAGTAATTAGAAAAATTACGGTAGACAGTACAACTCTTATATCACATGCAAAATATCAAGACTCTAGATATTACTGATTCAGAACATTTTCAATTTTCTTATATATAAGCCTATAGTACATGTCACACACAGGGGCATGGCCATTTTTGACCTTAGGGCAACAATATGGACAATTATGGTAGAGCGTCAAACCCTTATATCCCATGCCAAATATCAAAGCTCTAGAGAAAAGGATTTTCAGTCCGATAGCTGAAAATCTATTTTTAACCAAAAAGACCCATATGTTCAATGAACTGGAACCATTTGGACAACTTTTAAGAGGGCTACCTAGAGATCATTTGCGTAAAGTTTCATTAAAATCCATTTAGTGGTTTTAGAAGAGATGTTGTTTAAAGAAATTGTTGATGAAAAGTGACCATGCCCTCTGACAGCCATGTTTTTTGATGAATCAGAAAAATTTGAATAATATTTGCAGAAGCTAAGTCACACAAGTACAATTTGTGTGAAATTATTTTAAAATCAGGCTAACAGTTTTATACAAGAAGATTGTCTAAGTTCTTACTTTATACATATAAGGAAAAGAGACCACGCCCCTGGCAGCCATGTTTTTTGATGAATCGGAATTGAAAAATCTTGGTAGAGGGTCACACAAGAACCATTTGTGTAAAATTATTTTAAAATCGGGCTAGCAGTTTCACACAAGAAGATCTTTAAAGTATCCACCATATATATAGAGAAAAGTGACCATGCCCACTGGCAGCCATGTTTTTTGACAAATCAAAATAATCTAAATATTCTTGGTAGAGGATCACACAACGACCATTTGTGTAAAATTATTTTAAAATCTGGCCAGCAGTTTCACACAAAGAGATTTTTCAAATTTTCACTTTATACATATTGGGAAAATTGACCATGCCACATGGCGGCCATGTTTTTTGATAAATCAGTACAATCTGAACAATCTTGGTAGAGGGTGACATAAGGACCATTTGTGTGGAATTATTTCAAAATCGGACCATAGGTTTAGGAGGAGATGCCGTTTGAAGATTTTTCTATTTTTAGCTCTGGCGGTCCATATGTGCAATCAAGCAACAGTTTGAACAACTTTGATAGAGGACCACCCAAGGAGCATCCAGGCCAGGTTTCATTAAAATCCATTCAGTGGTTTTGGAGATGTCGTTTAAACATAACTGTTGCCGACGGACGACTTGACGGAAGGATGGACTTATGACGGGCACAGCATGATCACAATACCTCACCATCAGCAATTTGTCCTCAGGTGAGCTAAAAAGTTACAATGTAGTGATAGGTCAAAATACACCTAAAAATTGGATGTAACATGCATATTGTACTACAGAAAAGTGATCTCGATTTTTCTTACAGCCATGGTGATGAACATTTGTGCCAAGTTACATCAAAATCCCTCCATGCATGAAGAAGAAATGCTCTGGACAAAGTCATTCTTGTATCTGACCTTTGGCCTGTTAGTGTGACCTTGACCTTAGACCTGGGGACCTGGTTCTTGGGCATGACACTCTGTCTCATGATGGTGAACATTTGTGCCAAGTTACATTGAAATCCCTCCACGCATGAAGAAGAAATGCTCCAGAAAATGTTTGTGGATGCCGCCTGCCCATCCACCCACCAGGGGCGTTCCCATATGTCCCGTCTTTCAGACAGACATAAAAAATCACTATTTGAAGCCTTTCCATTAACACACCCGGTAATCTCCGGAATCATAACCTTTCGGTTATGTATGGAAATGCTTCTGTTGTGATTTCCGGTTATGATGGTTTTCACGAAAAACGAAGAATCATAACATCATCAACCGAATCATAACACCCAATAAACTGCAACATTTCCGTCGTAAACAACACTCTCACACGTTTTTGTGGGGATAAATTGAAACGTTTGTGTATCATTGATCGAATGACGCCAACTATTTGCCGCAAAAAAATCGTATGTGTTCGAAAACAATAGCAGAAAGCGGTATGGGTGACACATAAAGGCCGCAATGTCATCATGTGTACAACTTCTCAAGTAGCTAGGAAGCAAATAGTTGGTCGCTGCACGAAAATCTTGTATATATATGTAATCATTGTTCAATTGTGCATCGAATAGCATTCGCTGATTTTTCATTTATAGTAATGTAAGAAAGAAAACTTAAGAATTCCTTACCTGTGTCACTGTTTTTATGTGGAAACCATCATAACCGGAAATCACAACAGAAGCATTTCCATATGTTGTGGGGGATAAAATTTTTAGTTTTTAACTGCTGTCTTGTTTACAGCCTGACTATACGTTCGTTTAATAGTTTGCTTGGAAGCAGTGGTCTAGTAGATTACTAGTAGTAAATTATTACGTCAGAATAACTGACACGTCAGGATGACACCACCCTTTACTTTGAAAGGGAAAATAAAACACAAATGCTGAGTAAATTTGAAAACCAACCAAATTTTTACTTATCTTTCTAAACTAGTATTTTACAAAATGATCCAAATATATAAGTTAGAAAAATGCCAAAATTACTGATAAAGATGACAAATCAGCTTAACGAATAAAAATAATAAAGTTTTAAGTTCTGCCTAAAAGTAAATAATAATCTAAATAAATGGTATAATTAAAGTATCCTAAAGTATTTTGTGACTCTGTACTTATATGACTCTGTGCCTAAATATAACAGCAATATAAATTAATTACCAATAATTACTTAAGTATTTAAGGATGAAAATCTGAAATAATTGCTGTTAAAACAATAGAATTTAAGTTACTTAATTAAACAAAATCACTTACTAATATAGAGAAAAGTTACAATGAATTTAGTAAGACTCTTAGGTTAAATATATAGCCAAAAATAAATACAAAATTAATTAATTATTAATTACTAAGAATTAGGGAGAGGGATAACTACAACAGGCCCCGCATGGTGGTAAAGTGCGCATGTGCGAATATTCTTTAAAAATAGCCCATCTTAATATAGCCTATCTAAATTTAGCCTGCACAATATATATTTTTAGACATGCACTGAGTAATTGTATTTCTTGTAAGTGAAGTACAATGGAAGTGCACAAAACTAAATTAACTTTAACATATGTACATGTATATACGTATAGGTTACTAACCGATTAGGAGGTGTTCATGAAATGGAAATACCCGCGCTCGTGCGCGTAGCGCTCGAGGTGTTACAGCACGACGCGGGTATTTTCATTTCATGAACGCCGATCTAAGAGGTAAGTAACCGACTTACACAACGTCTAAATTTTCTTATCTTATCTTTTTATTTGAAAATGTCAGATGGAAGACATTTACGGAAACCTGTTTATAATGTAAAATACATGTATCGGGAATATCATTTACATACTTATACCTTATGTTTGGAAATCTGACCCCAGGTGCGTAGCTAGGCAATGCACTGACACACATGCTCACGTATTATTTTAATAGCACTTTTAATTATTTGTATCATGCATCGATGGGTTGGAGATATCGAAAAAAGGGAATGTTCCTTGTCGCTGTTTTCAGTTTCACATTCGATGGTTATTTGTTTTTCAATTTCAGTGTTCCTGTATTACAATTTTTGTTAATATTGATATTTATTTTCAAATGGTGTACAAGCGACAAATTCAGTTTCAATTTTTGAACGATTTGAATCATATTTTATATGTCATTGAAATGATTTTACTTAAAATCACATTGATATCAACAATGAACAAAATGATCTTGGTGGCCCATATGTCGCCAATCTTAGTTTATTATTTTACTATGCCTTTTCAAATTATCTTACAAAAAAGTCGCTCAATCGTATGTGCAGTTCAAAGATATCTTGGAATATGAAAAAAAAAATGTTGGCTAATTACTGTATATTATGCTATTCTTTTTCTGACAATTTATCGTTGCACCTTAAAACATTATCTCTACTTGATATTTTTTCAGTATTTCTTTCAAATAGTGTAAGCGGAAAATCATTTTCATTCTACCTTTTGATTATTAAAGTCAGCCAGAATCATACATGGACTATATTTTCTTCTCCATATTTGATAATTGGCACTATTATATATTTAGAACGATTTTTATGAAATAATATTCAAATTTGGACAGTCGCAGTCACGGGTTAATTTTTCACAAATTTGGAGAGCAGTTTTCTGACATAAACCTCAATTAGTGTTTTCTTTCGGTTAACTCTGTAAACTTACTATATGAATCATGACACGCATTTCATTTTTTCAACGCCTACGCCACTGGCAAAGGCAATCGTCTGAAGTCGCATTATGTAAACATTCAGGTAATTTAAAAGCTCATCTTATGCGTTTTTCACGTGCCCAGGTATGGTATGACACCTGCGCACGTGGGCAGGTATGGTATGTAGGTTAATATTTTAGTTATTAACCTGTAGAGAACAATAGAGCAGTTGTGTAAAAAATATTATCACACCTGTCTTCCAAATTATTGATAACTATATCAATACACAGACAATTTCTCAAATGTTGTACTCTAAGACTACTCCTAGTTATTCAATGACATAGATCTATAGAAAGTCTAATACTTTTTTGTGTTTTGTCAGAATTTCGAAGGGGCGCTTAGAATAGAGTTGTACATTGATTCATTGATATTAAAACATCCAAAACATGTGTTGATATACATGTTTTTTGTTTACTTTAATTCGTCATGACCGCCTCCGTGGTCCAGTGGTTAAGGTCGCTGACTTGTAATCACTGAATCGTCTCATCTCTGGAGGGTCGTGGGTTCAAGCCCGGCTACCGACCATGATCGTTTATGTGAGAACACTTGGTAGATTGTGTCGGAGGATCGGAGTTTAGTACTGGTACTTCCCAGGAACGATGGTTAGGAAACTACCCGCCTGTATATGACTGAAAGATTGTTGAATGGGCGTAAAACCCAGCAAAAACAAAAAAAAAAATTAATTCGTCATTGATTAAAGACCAGGGGCCACTATCTCCATCAGTTGTTCGTATCGTAAGTTAAGGTAGGATTTACGAGAATGTTAAGGTAAGACTAAGGTAATGTTATTCCGCTATCTCTAAACAGTACTTAACGTTCTCGTAAGGTTACGATATCGTAACTATAAAAAGGACTCTTCCACGTGTTTATAATGAGAATGTTGACCGAATAATTTGTATTTTAATAAATTAAAGGCTGTGGTAAAACAAGCTTTGTATTTATGGTTAATAAGTAAAACTTTATAAAATCAGAAGAACTGAAGCAAGAGTTGCTTTGTTATAAACTGATAATATAGAAATGGGTATTATTATATTAAAGTAAAAAAAATATTTTTCATTGCATTTCAATGAATTACAATCGTGCAACATTTTTCCATATCATGTTGATTTCATCTCGAGCGTTGAAAGTAATGGAAATGAATGCATGACATCCATGTCGTAAACAAATACGCGGGCTAGGACCACCTACGTCTTTCCATACTTCGAAAGATGTGTATTTACGTCTCTAAAAATCATCGTGGTTCTACCAAAATACTCGTAAGTCATAAATTATGAATAGTAATATTTTTCTGAACCAACTTGTGTAAATGAGACAACACGACATGACCAGATGCATGAATTTTTAAATACGATATACGACAATGCGAAACGACATGCGGCTTCATGCCAATCATTGTTATGAGCGTTATCAATAATCATGGTCATGCCGCATAGTCGGGTTTTGTGTGATATGACCACTATTACAGGTCAACGCAGTCCATACCATACGATGCTTAGCAACACACATTGGTGTGAAATGTCTATCGACGGGTAACAATACATGAGATAGCGACAATATGGCCGTGCATCCGTTCGTGCTGCCCTTTAATATCATTATTTATGCTCGTTGTACGTCATTGACGTAAACTGTGTTAATATGCTATAATTTACAATATTATATAATTATTATAAATAATATAATAACGTATCTCACACGAAAATACGACATGTGACAAGACATCCAGTACTTACAGAAAGTTTAGATTTGTATCGAGAAATATGCAAGAGTTCTGCGCGACTTAAGGAGCACAATAGCATTCCACGAAAGAACGAGTGCATATTTCTTAATACAAATCTAAAAATCTTTTATCACATAAGCACCTATACAACAGTATATAACATTTAATACGAAGATGTGTAGAAAAAGATTACATAAAGTGAGTGGTGTTTAATGGAGACAAAGTACATGAAGGTGACGCTATGAATGACATCACACGGCCAGTATGAAAACTGAACGTCTTATGGAAAAAATATTAACGCTTGAAATAACACTGTAAGCAATCGGAGACTGAAAATGATTATGTGTAATAACATATTGAGTCGAGATGTCGTTTTGACAACCGTAGTTTTGTCTGCCCCGCTACATATCGCATGCTTAATGTTACTTATAGTTTTGTTATATGATGTCGTGGGCCCATCTGTTGAAAGAGAAGACGCAAACACATGGCATGAACAGTTGTTATGTGTTATGTTGATTTCTTTTGTCAAAAAGAAACATGACACCATACAGGTAACATGATTTCTAAAAAGAACATACCGTTTCAATACGACCATACAAAAAATTCAATTGTGCTATTGACCGAACATTCGACTGGATGAATTTATGACACAAAACTGAAATTAGACTATTTCAAATAATACAAACATCGTCAAATATGTTTTTTTAAAAAACTGTAAAGGAGATGCTTAAAAGATACGAGAGTGTTAAGGGATGGATTTTGTCACCTTAACTTACGTGACAGCTTACGAACGTTCATAACTTACGAGGTGTACGAGATAGCGGAAAAAATCGCTACGAATGCCTTACGAACCCTTTACGAACATTTCAAGAGATAAGGTACCTTCGAGATAGTGGCCCCTGGTTTAAATGAAATGCGAGACATATGCGGCTGGACACCCTCTGTATTTACAGCAAGGGTCATAAACATAGCCAATTTCACTATGTTTTTCTGTTTATGGTATTATTCACCTTACCTTTCGAGCTCAAGTGTAAATTTTTTGACAAAGGAACTGGTCTAAGAATGTGCTTTATTTATTTATTTATTTATTTGTTTATTTATTTATTTACATATTATCAGTAAATTTACATATTTTAAAGGAAATAAGAGTCAATATCTGATAACGTGTTCAAGTGTTAAAGCTGAATCCTGTAATAAGAAATAATACTAGCGTTACTGTAATTATTTATATTTACCAGCAGAAACGTTCAATTTAAATTTGTAAAGAAATAATCAGTGTGAAGGATCGGGGCACCTCGTGTTAATCTGCGCTAATGAGTGAGAAATCAGCAGGGTCGGGTGATAATACAATGAATATAATAACTAATGCTCGACCCAAAGAAACAACACCTAAAATAATAAAAACTAAGAACTACTGCTGCCACTAAATAAGTGGGCCATGACAAGAAATACCTTCACACGATCTGGCCTGAATGCATGTTTAAGTTGTAAAAAATCTTTCTCACTGTTCTACATTTATTTCTATATCAATAAGAAAGGAAAGTCTATCTCTCTATCTTTCATTAACGTCAAACCCCTTGCAGGAACGTAGACGTTCTAGCTTTTCATGGTGGAGGAAGACCCCGGGTGCCCCTTCGTGCAGTATTTCATCCCGAGAAGCACCGACCTTCCGTAAGCTAGCTGGAGAGCTTCCTCACATGAAAGATTCTACGCCCCAAGCGAGGTTTCGAACCTACAGCGATGAGAGGCTTATGGCTTAAGAGTCAGCAACTCTAACCACTCGACCTTGGAGGCCTCTAAAGTGAACGCTTATACAAATTATTTTTTTAACGGTAATATTGAATTACAAAATTCAGCTATAACACTTGAACATTTTATCCTTAATAAATTCCCTTTCCTGTATTATCTGGAAATACAGTCTAACTTGACTACAGCGGTCAGCCTCGGGACTGAGCGGGAGTGACCTATATAGACAGGTGACAGCTTTATCTAGGCTGACCACAGCTAGAGCATGGTCTGCATCAGTACTATAGGTAATCATGCTCTGCCTGTTGTAAAGACTATGTAACAGCAGTTGGAGCCTGGTCTACATCAGTACTATAGATAACCATGCTCCGCTTGTTGTAAAGACTATGTAACAACAGTTGGAGCATGGTCTACATCAGTACTATAGATAACCATGCTCCGCCTGTTGTAAAGACTATGTAACAACAGTTGGAGCCTGGTCTACATCAGTACTATAGATAACCATGCTCCGCTTGTTGTAAAGACTATGTAACAACAGTTGGAGCCTGGTCTACATCAGTACTATAGATAACCATGCTCCGCCTGTTGTAAAGACTATGTAACAACAGTTGGAGCCTGGTCTACATCAGTACTATAGATAACCATGCTCCGCTTGTTGTAAAGACTATGTAACAACAGTTGGAGCATGGTCTACATCAGTATTATAGGTAAGCATGCTCCGCCTGTTGTAATGACAATGTAACAACAGTTGGAGCCTGGTCTACATCAGTACTATAGATAACCATGCTCCGCTTGTTGTAAAGACTATGTAACAACAGTTGGAGCATGGTCTACATCAGTTCTATAGATAACCATGCTCCGCTTGTTGTAACGACTATGTAACATCAGTTGGAGCATGGTCTGCATCAGTTTAATAGATCGCCATGCTCCGCCTGTTGTAATAAAAATGTAACAACAGTTGGAGCATGGTCTACATCAGTACTATTGGTAACCATGCTGCGTCTGTTGTAATGACTATGTAACAACAGTTGGAGCATGGTCTGCATCAGTACTATAGATAACCATGCTCCGCCTGTTGTAAAGACTATGTAACAACAGTTGGAGCCTGGTCTACATCAGTACTATAGATAACCATGCTCCGCTTGTTGTAAAGACTATGTAACAACAGTTGGAGCATGGTCTGCATCAGTACTATAGATAACCATGCTCCGCTTGTTGTAACAACTATGTAACATCAGTTGGAGCATGGTCTGCATCAGTTTAATAGATCGCCATGCTCCGCCTGTTGTAATAAAAATGTAACAACAGTTGGAGCATGGTCTACATCAGTACTATTGGTAACCATGCTGCGTCTGTTGTAATGACTATGTAACAACAGTTGGAGCATGGTCTGCATCAGTACTATAGATAACCATGCTCCGCCTGTTGTAAAGACTATGTAACAACAGTTGGAGCCTGGTCTACATCAGTACTATAGATAACCATGCTCCGCTTGTTGTAAAGACTATGTAACAACAGTTGGAGCATGGTCTACATCAGTTCTATAGGTAACCATGCTCCACCTGTTGTAATGACAATGTAACATCAGTTGGAGCATGGTCTACATCCGAACTATAGGTAATACTATAGGTTATCATGCTCCCTTATTGGTACGACTATGTAACATCAGTTGGAGCATGGTCTACATCAGAACTATAGGTAATCATGCTCCGCCTGTTGTAAAGACTATGTAACAACAGTTGGAGCATGGTCTACATCAGTATAATAGATAACCATGCTCCGCCTGTTGTAACGACTATCAAACAACAGTTGGAGCATGGTCTGCATCAATACTATAGAAAACCATGCTCTACCTGTTATCATGTTCATGTAACAACAGTTGGAGCATCGTCTGCATCAGTACTATAGAAAAACATGCTCCGCCTGTTGTCATGTCCATGTAAAAGCAGTTTGAGCATGGTCTGCATCAGTATAATAGAAAACCATGCTCGGCGTGATATCATGTCTGTGTTACAACAGTTGGAGCATGGTCTGCATCAATACTGTAGATAACCATACCCCGCCTGTTTTAAAGCCTATGTAACAACAGTTGGAACATGGTCTGCATCAATACTATAGAAAAACATGCTCCACCTGTTGTCATGTCCATGGTTTCCTATTATACTGATGCAGACCATGCTCCAACTGTTCTTACATTTTTATTACAACAGGCGGAGCATGGTTACCTATAGTACTGATGTAGACCAGGCTCCAACTGTTGTTACATTTTTATTACAACAGGCGGAGCATGGTTACCTATAGTACTGATGTAGACCATGCTCCAACTGTTGTTACATAGTCTTTATAACAGGCGGAGCATGATGATCTATCATACTGATGTAGACCATGCGGCAACTGTTGTTACATAGTCTTTACAACAGGCGGAGCATGTTTTTTCTATAGTACTGATGCAGACCATGTTCCAACTATTGGTACATGAACATGACAACAGGCGAAGCATTGTTTTCTATAGTATTGAGGCAGACCATGCTCCAACTGTTATAACACAGACATGACAACACGCGGAGCATGGTTTTCTATTATACTGATGCAGACAATGCTCCAACTGTTGTAACATGGACATGACAACAGGCGGAGCATGTTTTTCTATAGTTTTGATGCAGACCATGCTCCAACTGGTCTAGCACAGACATGACAACAGGTGGAGCATGGTTTCCTATTATACTGATGCAGACCATGCTCCAACTTTAGTTACATGGACATGACAACAGGCGGAGCATGTTTTTCTGTAGTATTGATGCAGACCATGCTCCAACTATTGTAACACAGACATGACAACAGGCGGAGCATGGTTTTCTATTATACTGATGCAGACCATGCTCCAACTGTTGTAACAGGAACATGACAACAGGTGGAGCATGTTTTTCTGTAGTATTGATGCAGACCATGTTCCAGCTGTTGTTACATAGGCTTTAAAACAGAAGGGGTATGGTTATCTACAGTATTGATGCAGACCATGCTCCAACTGTTGTAACACAGACATGATATCACGCCGAGCATGGTTTCTATTATACTGATGCAGACCATGCTCCAACTGCTATTACATGGACATGACAACAGGCGGAGCATGTTTTTCTATAGTACTGATGCAGACCATGCTCCAACTGTTGTTACATGAACATGATAACAGGCAGAGCATGGTTTTGTATAGTATTGATGCAGACGATGCTCCAACTGTTGTTAGATAGTCATTACAACAGGCGGAGCATGGTTATCTATTATACTGATGTAGACCATGCTCCAACTGTTGTTACATAGTCTTTACAACAGGCGGAGCATGATTACCTATAGTTCTGATGTAGACCATGCTCCAACTGATGTTACATAGTCGTAACAATAAGGGAGCATGATAACCTATAGTATTACCTATAGTTCTGATGTAGACCATGCTCCAACTGATGTTACATAGTCTTTACAACAGGTGGAGCATGGTTACCTATAGTACTGATGCAGACCATGCTCCAACCGATGTTACATAGTCGTTACAACAGGCTGAGCATGGTTACCAATAGTACTGATGTAGACCATGCTCCAACTGTTGTTACATAGTCTTTACAACAGGCGGAGCATGATTGCCTATAGTACTGATGTAGACCATGCTCCAACTGTTGTTACATAGTCATTACAACAGGCGCAGCATGGTTACCAATAGTACTGATGTAGACCATGCTCCAACTGTTGTTACATAGTCTTTACAGCAGGCGGAGCATGATTGCCTATAGTACTGATGTAGACCATGCTCCAACTGTTCTTACATTTTTATTACAACAGGCGGAGCATGGTTATCTATAGTACTGATGCAGACCATGCACCAACTGTTGTTACATTGTCATTACAACAGGCGGAGCATGGTTACCTATAGTACTGATGTAGACCATGCTCCGACTGTTGTTACATAGTCATTACAACAGGCAGAGCATGGTTATCTATAGTACTGATGTAGACCATGCTCCAACTGTTGTAACATAGTCATTGCAACAGGCGGAGCATGGTTATCTATAGTACTGATGTAGACCATGCTCCAACTGTTGTTACATTGTCATTACAACAGGCGGAGCATGCTTACCTATAGTACTGATGCAGACCATGCTCCAACTGATGTTACATAGTCTTTACAACAAGCGGAGCATGGTTATCTATAGTACTGATGCAGACCATGCTCCAACTGTTGTTACATAGTCATTACAACAGGCGCAGCATGGTTACCAATAGTGCTGATGTAGACCATGCTCCAACTGTTGTTACATAGTCTTTACAACAGACGGAGCATGATTGCCTATAGTACTGATGTAGACCATGCTCCAACTGTTCTTACATTTTTATTACAACAGGCGGAGCATGGTTACCTATAGTACTGATGTAGACCATGCTCCAACTGTTGTTACATAGTCTTTATAACAGGCGGAGCATGATGATCTATCATACTGATGTAGACCATGCTGCTACTATTGTTACATAGTCTTTACAACAGGCGGAGCATGGTTATCTATAGTACTGATTCAGACCATGCTCCAACTGTTGTTACATAGTCATTACAACAGGCGGAGCATGGTGATTTATTAAACTGATGCAGACCATGCTCCAACTGATGTTACATAGTCGTTACAACAAGCGGAGCATGGTTATCTATAGTACTGATGTAAACCATGCTCCAACTGTTGTTACATAGTCTTTACAACAAGCGGAGCATGGTTATCTATAGTACTGATGTAGACCAGGCTCCAACTGTTGTTACATTGTCATTACAACAGGCGGAGCATGCTTACCTATAATACTGATGTAGACCATGCTCCAACTGTTGTTACATAGTCTTTACAACAAGCGGAGCATGGTTATCTATAGTACTGATGTAGACCAGGCTCCAACTGTTGTTACATAGTCTTTACAACAGGCGGAGCATGGTTATCTATAGTACTGATGCAGACCATGATCCAACTATTGTTACATAGTCTTTACAACAGGCAGAGCATGATTACCTATAGTACTGATGCAGACCATGCTACATGTATAGATAGTGACGTCATTTATGTCACATTTGACAACACCGTTAAATTTATTTATAAATAGAAGATACCAAGGTATTTGTAAGACCATATGTCACGGGAAATGTTTAGCGAGTGGTTGATTTCTTTTAAAATGAACGGACACTCCTTTACCGAACAATACCTTAACTCAAAAGTAACACATAGGTATTAGAGACATTAAAATATGATTTCAGGTTGATCGAGCGACCTTCTTTTCCATGGTGGCAAATGTAGGACTTCTAAATCAAAATGCTTTCGTTGCCGCTTTTTTCAATGACTTGTAAGTCCGAATCTTATCAGGAACAATGAATTATAAATATTCTAATATATGAAAAAATTATATAACTATAGCACGTTTTAGAGTCACCATCTGCATCAGGGCAATTATTCTGAATGTGTCCAGATTCCCCGCAATTGTTGCATATCCCTGCTGAAATAATAAAATCATCTATTACTGAAGAAATCATCTATGGAGACAGCCGGGCCGGGCTACAGAAGAGAGGTATCTGGGCATTTTCATTTTGCTGGGTGACACAACGACCTTCCGTTAACCAGCTGCACGGGCTCCTCACGTAAAGAATACAATTTTCAGAATGAGGCTGGAACCCACATCGACGAGGGGGCAAATGGTTTGAAGTCAACGGCGCTAACCAATCGAAAAAAAAAAATTAATTACGAATTTAGTTAGAAAGCCGCCAAATCCGCAGGCAGGAGTCCAGCGTGTTTTTCCCCTCAAAACACCAATTTTTCAACACAGACATGTTTTTCTATGTTTTTATATGTAAATGAAAGAAAAAAGTCGATGATCAAAAGATTTTGTCTCCGTGTCATATAATATGGAAAAGGTATACAACGAGACCGTAACGCTCTGGAGATTTACTCGTAATACTTGTAGAACACGTATTATATAACACAGTGACAAAATTTTTTGATCATCGATTTTTTTCTTTCATTTCTGTTCTCACACAGACATTTTCAACAGGCGTAGCATGCTATATGGCTTAAAAACTTTATCTTTATCATATTGACTTTATCAATGACACGAATTTTGGTCTTTCCTCTGTACAAAACACCTACCCAAGCCATGAAACCTTGCGAACGAATGACATTTATCGAATTTCAGTTTGTCTCTAACTTTTTCTCCCTTTCTCAAAATAACAAACGTTTCGACTCATATGAACTACCCAGAAAGAACAATGTATCGTCAGAAGTAACAATTCTTTCCATCTTTCGCCGCGAAATGTAAGATACAGCCTTCATGAATCTAGCCCTACTTTTTTAATTTGGGCCCTGTTAAGCTTGTGTACTTTGCACTTTATTTGAAGTTTAACCTACAAATCTTTAGTGATCACGTTTTGGACAGTCCTTCTCGAGATGCCTAACTTTGAAGATATTTCTTTTTAAGTCGGTTGATTGCCTTTCAATATCATGCGAAAATTTATCTGGAAACAAAGAACAATAGTAGTGCATAAACTTAAAACAATTGCATAAAGAGACAGCAATTTTATTAATCCATAATCGATTATTGGATCATTCAAGATTACTCTTTATTCAATATAAAAGGAAGTAATTTGAAAATGTGACATTTTATTTGACGATTACCGGCTAGATGCTGAAGATTGAGTCTCAGTAATTCCAGATTTTTTATCCTGATTGGGTGTGCTATATTTACGCATACTTTTCATGAATAAAGCATCATTTACTTCTTGTGTGCGACTTAATTGTTACGTATTTCAACAAATTTTCAACTCGTTATGTTGAACATTTTACAATACCAGTGCCTATACTGTAGTATGTCGCGTTGTTTATAATGTCAATGTGTTATTTGAAAAAAAAAGTACAAGTTAAACATATATCTACTGCAAAATATATAATGACTAAACTTTTTTTTGTTCAGTATATTTGACCGTTTTGCTAGGTTATCTATAGTACTGATTATACTCCGAATGTCTTGCGTATACCATATGCCGTTGAAACAATTTAATATAAGACATTATATTAAATTTACAGCTTAAATTTTCAAGCACAAATGTGTCAGTCTACGTTTGTTGCTGTTAGACATAAGTAACCGCGACTTTTTACTATTGTTCTTTTTTTTTCTTTTATTTCGCGTCGAAAGCGATTTAGATATACTAAGCTGTTCCATTAGACATAAATAAAATGTCTGTCTGTCTGTCTGTGTGTCTTATTGTCCAGTACATATTCCTGGGAACCATCACTAACAGGATGGTATGTACATGTTTTGATAAAGCTATCCGACCCATGCACTGTCTATGCAGAATATGCAAGACTGGAGCTTTAATGAAAAATGCATAACGATATTTAGATCTAATTATGTTTAAATTCATTAAAAAAACTTACTGTTCTGATAACAAGAACGGTTTTGACACGAAGACAAAAATGTTTACATCATTAAAAAAACGCAGTAAATTACAAGGAGTTTTGTTGCATGATTCTGTGATTTTGTCCTTCTGTACACATGCGAAGTTACTTTCAATATTCTGTTGGTATTTGTGTCAGTTTGCTTTATTTGAACTTAATATATCGAACTCTACTTCAATATATTACTAATTTTCGCAAAATTACATTTAAATTTTACATTTTCATTGAGAAAGTTTAAAATAAAAAATGTACGTATTCAAATTGTACTAGATCTAGACTGCTGTACTGTACAGTAAGCTCACAACACAAGTTCAAACGGTTTAATAAGAAAATACTACATTGTTATTTCATTACTTGTTGTTTTTTTCAATGCCACATAAATCTAATGAGACATATCAGGCCAACATTATTTGGTTTTAAACACACGTGTTGACAAACTTGGAGGTGGCAAGATGCATACTTTTTTAAGCGAAATGATATGTAAATTTTGGAATTTCCAACAGCTATATATGTAATTGTATATACTGTATTGGAATTCCCAACGTCTAAAAAAAGTAACTAATTGACGCATGCGCATGACGAAACCATGCGGGGCCTGTTGTAGTTATCCCTCTCCCAATTACTAAACCCTAAGAGAGTTTTAAGATGTTGTCAGTCCAAAAATTCCTTACAGAGTGAAAAAATGGCTCTGAAATTCTACTGAGACAAACTCTTCCAGAATGCAGTCAACCATGGAGGATGTAAAGTACATTCTGATTGGTCAGCATCTTTCTGATAAGCCATTCAACATTTATCTTACATATCAGCTGTGACCTTGACAATGCTTATGTAAACTCTTTGTCTATAATCTAAAAATAGCTCAAAGTTCTTTCATAACTGGTCTTACTAAAAATAGCTGATGGAAATACAAAATGAAAATATGTAATGATATTAAATAAATGCAGTTTGTTACAATAATGATAAACTGGAAGTACTGATGACTATGAAGTATATAAGCAATAATAAAGTATCAAATGAATATACTGAACTGTGTGAATGTGCACGAAGAATGATCAGCAGTCTTTAATAGACTAGCTGAATGCCCTTAATAGACTAGCTAAAAGTCTGTGCTTTCAAATCTTAAAATACTATACTATTTGTAAATACAAACATTTATGATAAAATATTAGACTGTTAGATGATATTATGCAATACTGAAACTATGTATTATGTAACATTATGTTGTAAAAATCCAACTTTACAACAACACACTGGTTTTGAGAAAAGAAAAAAATTATTACTTTAAGAAAAGTAATAAATTTTTTCAAGATGAAACTTGAAAATTCGAAAAACGAAAGCTTTTGTGGAAATTCAAAGGATGCTAAAACTAAATGTCGCACCATACTAAAATATGACATTTTTGCTGAATGAAACAATCTATCTTGAGAGACATATGTATTCACGAGTTATTGATGTAATTGTCATGTCCTGGAATATGAAAAGAAGTACATGTTTGATATAATGTGAGAATACAAATAACAACTAGAAAATGCTTTTGTAAAAAAGCGCATGTCTCCCCCAATGCAAAGTCCTATAGGCAAGAAGTCAATAGGGGTCAGGAGCGAAAGTCAAAGAGACATATAGTGAAAATACATCAAAATTAACCTTAAATTCTAAGTAAAAAGGGGCATAATTCATGAAAAATTGGTGTCAGAGTTATGCACCTTGTGTCACACGATGTGGGTGATGAGGTGGAACATCTATTTTAAGTTTGAATCAAATCCATTTTGTAACTAGAGATACTTTTGAGAAAAGCGCATGTCTCCCACAACTGCCCCTATGTAAAATGTCTAGTTTCTTTAGATGGTTTAGACGAGTGGATCCAATTATATGGTCTGGATGAGTGGATCCAATCAGTAATTCAAGGGCCATAAATCAAAAGTGCTTGGGTGGATTTGGCTAGTTATCGAACTTGGCTAAGGTCTTATGGCCAAACGCATTTTGTTCAAGTTTAGTGAAGATCGGATGAGAAATGTTGGATTTAGAGAGCGGACAAGAGTAAAAAGGCAGATTTTTCGGTAATTCAAGGGCCGTAACTCCAAAATGCCTAGACCGATTTGGCTAGTTATCAAACCTGGCCGAGGTCTCATGGTCAAACACATTTTGTTCAAGTTTGGTGAAGATCGGATGAGAAATGTTCGACTTAGTGTGCGGACAAGAATAAAACTGCCAATTTTTCGATAATTCAAGGGCCGTAACTCCAAAACGCCTGGACCGATTTGGCTAGTTATCGAACTTGGCCGATGTCTCATGGTCAAACACATTTTGTTCAAGTTTGGTGAA
>NW_026463008.1:0-29051 GCF_021730395.1 Mercenaria mercenaria | reverse complement strand
CAAGAAAAAACCAGTTAAGGTTTTTAAACCCCTACGGGGGAAAAGCTTTTAAACATTTAAATTTTCATATGGCAATCTTTTATTGTTAGCGGTAACCTTTAGAAGTCAGTTTAAGTCCTGTCTTGTTATTGTTAAAACTGTTTTTGGGGTTTTTGGGTTGAAGAACCAACGGGGTATAGCATGTTTAATAAGAACGACTCTGGATGTCAAAGTCTGGCTATAGGCTATTAAATAGGGACCGGCCTGTTTACGCTATTCAGTCCTCTGCGTTACACGCATATGTTTTACGTATCAAACAATTTTTACTTGTGATATGACACTGGGAAATCAGAATTGACAAGAGTGAGAATACTTTGATGCGCTGATCTCATCCAATTTACCGCTTTCAATAAATCCGGTCTTCTTCTTGTTTAGTTTTGGAGATAACAATTACTCTTTTACTTCAAAGGAATAAAACAATATAATGATGGTACCGATAGAATCTTACAACACTCGTCAAGCTTTGACTATGAAATTGTTTCCGCTTAGAATATTGAAATTCTGTTTGAACTCGTCAGGATAATATGGTAATACAAGGATAATTTTTACTAAAAGCTACTAAGCGGCCCGTTCATTATGCTACAGTTCAACCAATATCCGCAGAAACAGAAAATGACAAATTTACACAGTCAGAAAGTAAATAAACTCCCGGACCAACTTAATAAAACCGTAACTATTTGTGACAGAGGTCTTGGTTTTGATTTAGATTATTTTCTTCAACAAGCATCGTTCCTACATTTTTTACAGATCCAGTCTGATTTAGATGTATTTTTAAAACTTTTAAAAAGCTTGTCACTGTAATCCATGTAGAAACAGATAGATTAGTACATATACCGCGGCAATACTCCGGGATCCCGCCCGGCGCAAATTTACCCATGGTCAATAGTATTTTGTAATGATTCAACTCCACAAGTTTCAAAGTTTTGAGATACACCGCGACACAAAACTTTTAACCCATTGTATGCAATTGTTTTATAAGGTGGAGAGAGTGTATGGGCCATTAAGGTTGTTATGGTTAGTGCGAAAAATTCATTAAAAACGCTAAGGTTGTAAAAACAATCCCGAGAGTTTGATGGGGTCTTTGTTTACTTTCTGAGGCTTGCACGAAACATAAATTTGGCGGACGTGACAGTACGTACGGGGAATAGGGGCAATGTTAGGTCCCCCCGCCAAAGAGAGGAGAAGAGAAGAGGTAGGTGTGGGGGGGGGGGGGGTAGGGGGGTGTTGCTTGTCCAAAGATAGGAAAAATTTCTGATACATACAATTTGAACGGGCTTCTGTATCAATAGTCCTATTTTCTATTGGCTTGGGGTTTCCTTCGGGACCATCGGGCAGTAGTTTTGACCTTATACTGACCGGTAAAAACAAACATTCACTACTGACCAAAAAAACAGAAAAATGCGTTACTGGATAAGAAAAGCAAAAAAAAAACTCATATTGCTGGAGTGGACACAAATTCCTATTTCCCATGTCATCGTTATGAAGGGGACCAAGTTTCATTAAATGTCTTGCTCGATATATTTCAGCTGGAGGTTTTTATCGTCACCATTGGGCAAAAATTTTTAAAAAAACAAAAAAAAAAATAGAGGGGAGTATTTATTAATCAAAACCAGTGTCCCTACCTATAACAGACCGGGTTCCTTGCTGACTGCGGTCTCGTGGATGCGTTACCCCAGGGTCGTATTCCACTTGTGGCCTATCATGTGCTCAAAACCACTTACCTTGAATTTTACAATACTCTAGGATCAAGCTTTACCATTATTAAAAATTTAAACGATTTTTATCTCTAGTGTCTCCCAAAAAACATGGCAAAACGTGATGACTTTTTCAAAAATTTTAGTTTATTGCAGTGAAAAACAAATGCCTCGTCGGGAAAATTCTCGTCCACTCAAGTAAAAATCAGCTATCAGATATCACGGAGGAAAAACTCGTTTTTAGTGCCAAAGAAAGTCTCAAGACAATTTTAGCACATTGTTTGCTGTACTTCCAAAAAACAAAAGTTCATAGCATATAAAAAATGAACGTTGTTGACCAAATAAGTCCGCACCCCTGATCCCAAAAAAATTTATCGATTAGCATTGCAGGAATCTTTTCGTCAAAAGAGAACACGTGTTTGTCAATAAAAGTCTCAGATATGATTGGCTGTAGAAATCTACAGGGGAAGGTTCGGGCTGTTAAGATGTGGTTGCAGCCAGACGCGAAATGACGGAGTCGGGATACAACACACCCATATGACCACAATACGGACGGACGGTGAAACTTTCTGGAAAAAGCTTCCGACGGGGCAAACCAAATATCACGCTATTAAATTTTGTCGAATCTTTCTCCGCGAACAACAATAGAGATAAAAGTTACAGCATGTTTAAAAATGGCGAACAGGAAAAAGGGGACCAATCTGATATACGAGATTAAATAGCTGTGCTACAAGGCAGTTTTCTTTCCCAAAGTCCCGTACTTCACGTGCAAAGAAACCCCACCAGTTTGGCAATGAGCAGGAAGGAACCCAAGTGGGACGTCGTTGGGCAGCTCATTAGTGATTAACGTTATCGTTGGCTGTGAAGACTTTTCGTTGGAGATTCTGACCTCTGTTGGTTAAAAAGGTCGTAGACAGTACTGACTTTCCGGAAAGCAGTAAAATATCAAAACTGTTCAGAACTCATGCTCCAAACACAGATTGGAAATTATGGCGTTAAGGCACGCCAGTCTATCCCCCAGTCGTTGACCCAAAACGAATAACTGATAACCTTCTCTATATTTTCTTTTGGTTACCAAGCCCCAGTGACTCGAAAGTGAATTCATTTATTTCTTCTCTCCAATGAAAAACAAACTACCGGGAACCGTCAGATGTAGCTCCGAGGGATTCGAAGAATAACCACCAAGGGGCAACGCACCCACCACAACCATATAACTTTTTAAACTAGGCCCAACTCCGCTGTCCTTCTAGTGCAAAATAGTTTTTTAACCCACCGAATAAATATTTATTGAGGTTGGAATCCAGATGCGATTGGGAATCGTTCCATTGGCTCCTGGCCACAAGCAGCCAGTTTGAATACATTCTGAGATGACGGTTTTCCAAACACATGAAATGGTACAAGCTGCTGACTCAAAAACGCGGGCTCATTCCCCGGTACATTCGCTTGATGTGAGCCGAAGCAATGCAAAAGTTTTCAAAAGCTATGGCGGAGTATTAACACAAAAAGTAAGCAAAGGGGCGGAGGAGTTAATTCATAAAAAAGCGCAAGCGGAAAGACAATTTTGGTTTTTCATACAAGTCAAAAGTCTCACGGATTCCTCGGCCATCTGCAGAACATTACCAGGAAACATCAATGCACACTACACACTTAAAAATTATAAAATAATTAAGTCATTTTATATATTCTTGCCCATTATCTTATTCCGTAAACTTGCAGTTGGACAAAGCGGCCGCTATGTGGAAGGCATGGTGTTGACGTCCAGTCAATGACTGTGCCAGTTGAGCAGGTCCCGGGTGTGTTGAACGTACACGTCAGTTAGAGTGCAGAGGTGTTGGGTTGATATTTGACACCAAGTCGGAAACTTCAGGTGTTCGGGGGAGGTGAATGGGCAAGGTTGTGGGTCATGTTTTAGTCGTCTGTAATAAACAAACAAAAAAAATCAGTTTGGCCCGGAAATCGTTCATTAAATCGAAACCTGTTCCTAGTCTAGCAACGTCTAGGCAGGGTATTTGTCCCATATTGCACGGAGAGTCCTTCAAAGGACTATTTAAAAAAAAACCAACAACGTTTAATAAACCCAAAATTGTTTTTTTTAAACATGTTACGTATGATTCAGGGGGGAATATTTTACACAACACACATCAGGTAGATGGAAAACCAAGGCTCAAACAAAATACGAGCCCATTCCGACACAATCCAAAAGCGCGATTCCGAAGTGGGAAGCATTTGAACAGCTGATTACGGGGTGAAATTTTATTTACCTGTTAATATTATATGAAATAATCAGAACCTGTATCAGTGTTAATGATAATTTTGAAAAAACCTTTCTGCGGTTATAGAAATATCAATGTGTTATCATAGAAAATAAATTAAACTGCTGAATTACTCGTAGAAATGGCCGGCTTAGAAACAGAGTCTGCAGGGAAGCCGCCCTGGTTTATAAGTGAAATTGCAACAATGGACATCTATTAAATCTGCAAGACAAACGAAAACAAACCGTATTATGTCTTCAGACATAAACTATTATGGGGACATTCAAAAAATTCGCAGGGGGACCTATGAGAGGAAGAAGCAAATAACTCTTTTGTAGTACATTTCAGAGGGCGAACCTTAACAATGGGTTGACTTAAGACAAACATTACTTCTAGACAAGTGGGGCGTAGTTATAGTACTGGCTAAGTGATGGATTTTCTTCCACTGAAAGCGTCAGCTTACAGAGGGAATATGGACGGGCTCTTTAAGAAACTCTTCAAGGGAAACCTCCGAAATGAAAATGTGATTGGTCTAGTGAAATGCATGAAGAATCTCGAACGGTCGTTCCTTTGCATGTGGTTTTTTGTAGAATTCACCGAGGTGGTTTGTTGCGTCACTGTTCGGGTTTCAAATGTGATCAAACATTAAGAAAACTTCCAGGCATAATTCCCAGAACCACCCATGGTCTATTGTCCTGTTGGGTATGGTTAACTTCTATGTTCAGGAAACACAATTATTTTGAAATCAAACACAGGATCTCTGCGAGGGACAGGAATTAGCTAGGTTCAACCAGATTAGTTTTTTTTAAAGTTAGTCCATAGCAAACAGGTTACAAACTATTTGTCTAAATATCAAAGGGGGAGTTTCCAAAAAATGTATGTAAATTTTTTTTCGGGCTGGATTGCTTGATTAGTTTCGGGGAGTTTAATTGGCCTCCTTGGGGCTCTACTCCACTTCAAAACCAACTCTTAACATTTGTGGACCAACGTAATTTTTTGACTTTAATTTACTTAACTAACGCGATGGGGGGACTCCTGAATTGTAGATCTGCGGAACAAGTAAGGCGATGTGGACAAGTCGGAATTGCAATAGAACAAAACATTAGGTCCAATTAGATGTCAAGATTATAAACGTGAAAAAACAATTTAAGAAATATTTGTCATCTTTGTTTGCAGATAAACACTGATTGTGTGTCGATTGTGATCCGTATAATCGGATCTGCCAACATTTTTTCTAAAATTATTCAGCAGAAAAAAACTGTATATCACTTGTGCACAATATTCGCTGAAAAAGAATAGGAGGATAGACAAAAATACTCTATACATGTATGCTGGCTTGATTTAGGGGAATAGGAAAGTTTCAAAAAAGTATTAATTTCAATTAATAAGCGTAAAATAATTTACCTTTCAGGATATTTAGGGGGTGTGGACTTTGGTACAGAAAAAACAAATGGCTCAGTCCGCCTGGATTTTCGGGGAACACAAAAATATTAAAAACACCGTACTTTTTCCATTTATTTTTGTTTGTGAAGTTATTTGGTCTGTCACAATAACACTGGAATTAGACCAACAAACACGTGTGTGTTTACAATTGATAATACCCGGCGGATTACCCCCACCCCGACCCATCGTTCTCACCCTTACCCTTTATGTTACCCGCACCAAACTGCGTCCAACGTTTAACTGTTATTCGTCTATCGACCCTTCTGTTTAAATTCCTTGCCATTTCGCACGAACCCTTTCCAGGTGATTACCGCATTTCGGCAAAAAGTCATCTACTTACCTTTTCTCCGGCTTATGTAGTGATGTCCCAAAAAAGCAAAACGGAAAACACGGAACCAAGGTGTGCTGCCTAAAAAAAACTACAAAATCACAAAAACCGTATCTCTTCCAAAATTGCACCAATAATACTGGAACCAAAGTATAGATGATAAAAACAAAAAGGGCGAGATAGCTAAGAATGTAAAATATACAGCGACCACACACATTAATTATACTTTATTTACGGTAATGTACTAATAACCCTGAATGGGAACCCAAAGTACTTCCCACATGGTTCACTATAAAAATCTGCCAGAGGACTAATTGCATCACTCCCAATAGTCCGAAGAAAAGTGTAGGATCATGAAAAGTTTGTCGTAGCGATAACCTATTGCGACCCCGACCAGGCCCGCTTCTTCTTAAACGTGATCGGCTATCAATTCTGATTTCACCGTCACAGTGGCGTTTCAGTGGTCTAAATGTTTGTACCAACCATCGTCATTTTATAATATGAATTAGTGATGTTGTTTGATCGGCTGATTTCCAGTTTAGAACGGGGTTTTAAGTATTATCCCACATGTAAACTGCGTGCTGAATGACGAGGTGTGATAAACAACCCTGTTCTTTTTGTACGTGTACATAGTCGTATGTTTCGCAAAAACTGGCACATCTTTGGAAATTATTCTTGAGACTAAAAAACTTTGGAAACCAATTTCCCCCCCTAGTGAATCCAAAAACTCCAGCTACAACGGGGTATTCTCACTATCCAAAACTCGAATAAGCTTGCTACCTTTGGTTTTTAAAACGGGGTTTCCCCTATAAAACTATCGGTGCTAAAGTATAAAAATAGTTCTCATTTTTAACCCCCTGCAAGTCGCATAAATTATCATTTTATGGTTTTGAACTAGTGTATTGCAATCATAGATTGTTAAAATCGGATTGTTTATTAATGTCACGGAATAACTGGTTTAAAGTTATAGAATGCACTTGAATTAGGAAATAAAACCAATTACTTTTCAGAGTACACCTGAGTATTTGAAAACTTTCCGCCGCCCCCCACGGTAAGATTGCCGAAAGGACCGTAATATGATTTGACACCACCGTACTCAAAGGAAAGGCGGGAAAACGGTTAAATGGCTGAACTAGCCTACCAGTCAATCCAAAAAGAAAACACCTACTGACCAACAAATGTAGTCAAACACCCACGGAAAAAGGCAAATCCAGTTGATTAGAATATTGAAAATTCAATTTTCACACCCACTTACAGGTTAAAGAACAAAAAACAAGTGATTTTGATATGTTACTGAGGGGGGTAGGAATTCGTATTATTTACTAAATGTAATCACCCCTGTTGTTGGTGTCCGACCTTATTTTTGGTAGACAACCCAGTGGTTATAATGAGGTAAAACTGACATTAAACAATTGTAAAAGATTTTTTATTCTGTTTGTTCATTTATTCCCCTACCATTATCGTGCAATTCGCCCAGTATTTAAAGCGCGATGAAATGGAACGATATAACACGGCCGTTCCTGCACACTCATGTACATGTTAAATGGCTGAAATATTGGGCCCAAGTATGTTAAAATGTAAATGCCATTACACTTTATGACAAAACGCTTAAATGCAAAATTAAAAAAAATAAATTCAATACTTAATTTGCTCAATGGCCACTAACATTATGCTAAATGCCAACAAATGGAATCACATATTACAACTAAGGGAATAAGGACTTATCTTAAAATTATCAAGAATGTTAACCTCAATTTTAAAAGTGGAACCAATTATGGCACATACTTTTCAAGCAAAAGTAAAAACATCCAAGTGGACAGATTAGTGGTGGTAAATAAAACGATGGAGCATGGAAAAAATGATAGGTTTTTTTTTTTATCCAAGATACCAAAAATGCGTCCTTGTAGAATTTTCTTATTTGACTCGGGGGCGGCCAGTTTTTCTTTTAAGGGTTATAAGCAGTTTCGTTAATTCGGTCCAAAATGTGCTTCCCTGGGTAGTCGGAAAGAATGTCAAATAAAAAGTCCCTAATAAAAATAGAATCCGAAGTGTTCCATTTCGCCGGATTATTGCGCGCAATCGGGGGGTCCCCAAATGGGCAATTCATGTTCACTCGGGTGGGAATGGAGAATTTACATAAAATAGGGGGGAACCCGTGTAATGCTAATATCGCAATGTTTTCGAGTTGTTACTTTGAAAAAAAACCGAAACGTTAGGGGGGTTTTTCTGCTGGACCCGCTTGTTCTGAAATGCGGCAAGTTATGAGGGTACCTGGACTTCAGTGGACTGGAATTTCACTGCATACTAATTTAAAACACCCCTTTTCTTTTCGGTTTTCTGGAAGCAAATGCCCCATGGCCGGATATTTTTGCTCCTGGAATACAACAATTACCGCGGTCTACGACGGAGTGAACAGTGAAAAACCACTCTTAGGGAAAAACTGTAACAAAAAAATGGTTGGACGTAAAGCGATTGTCTATGAAACAAAGAAAACCAATTTTTATTGGTATATAAGCCTACGAAAGGTCCCCAATGCACGGCAGTAGGTGCTCCCCCAACTTAAGGAAATCTTCTACCCATAAGTAAGGGGATTCAACGGCAGAGACAAGTGTGAAAGATACAATCGCACCCCTTATATTTCTTAGTCGGGGAAGCACGCGAAATTCTTTCAATTCTTCTTGTTACTTAAATGCCCGGGATCTTTGCTCCTTTTTTATCCTCATTATCGTGAAGAGAACAACATGTAAAATGTGATGGAACAGGCGTAGAAGGACCCCGCTAATACCAGATAAAGGTGTATTATAGTAAACCCAGGAGGGTAACCCCGGGAGGCGTCTGGCTAACACCGCCAGTAAAACTCCCGTGTTTTGCAATATACTTAATAGTGACAATCAAGCCGGGCAACCGCCGCGCGTGGCTGATCCTTTCGGCGTGGCTAGTCATGATAAACAACGACCAGGCGTAGCTTCCCACGTTGAGTGGATTTTGTCAATCTTACTTTATAGAGTAACAGCGGGCACCCCCGACGCGTCTTGCAGCTCACACCGCCGCGGTCTGCAAACCCACGCAAGTGAGGCCTCCGTTGATTTAAAATGAATGAATATAAATAAAATTTATTACAGTCACCAAATGGCGGAACTTCGAAAAAAACCCGCCCGATTCCAAATATAATAATTGTGGCGTTAACTCGGGAACATTTGTCCGCTAGTCCGGGGGACCCCCGCCGATAGGATTTATGAGCTTACAGTTCAAAAAAAAAACGCCGGCGCGGGGGGGAACCGGCTAAATTTTATGCCGCCGTAGGTTTCAAACCACTCAGAGAACATTTGTGGGCGGAACGGCGGGAAACGTTTTCATTGGGTTCCGCCGACATAAAAGCAGGGATAAATTTAACTCTGCGCAGCGAAATCAGTGTATGACAGAAGTTGTTAAGCTTCCAAAAATACCAATGCAGAACAGATGCTCGCGGATTGGCGGAAAAAGTTTGTTTATTGGCCCGCCGCTTAAGGCAGGAAACTTTACTCTGCGCCACGGAAATGACAGTTCTCCCAAAACAATAAATGTCAAACATTCGAAGCTACTGGAACGGCAGAAATTCCAGTATAAGTTTTCCGGTCTATACAATATACATATTTATCTATAGTAGTTCTAGTGTTTTTGCGTAGATCTTCGGAAGAGCTTGTTAAGCACGACCTAAAACGTATGGGGAACCAAAAGGGACAAGTTAATCCTAGGACAATTTGCGACTCCTTGCACTCAAAAAACTCGTTGTACCCGAAGCTATGTGTAATTGGGTTTCAGTAAGAGTGATAAGTACAATTCTACCTTTAACCTTTACCTTTTCATGATGGGTTGGTGGAGCAAAAATTACACACTATGTTGCTACAGCTGCGCCCTAAAACCAGATTTACCAAACTCTTAAAAAGCTGTTGTTCCGGTTAGAAGCTGGGCCATGGGGCACCTGAACAAAAATCAAGTGTATGATGATCCCTAAGGTTTCCATCTTCAGAAATTTTGTGTTCCAGGATTCCGTATATAGCTTATCGTTAATTAAATGTTGGGACTATGCCGTCTTGCATTTGAGATTAAAATAATTTGAGTTGCGCCATGAGAAAATCAACACCGTGGCTTTGTGGGACCAAGCATGGGTATCAGGATCCCCATGCTTTTCGCTAACAGTTTTTCCAATTCAAAATAGGCTTTAACAGCGAACGCTGGATTTTTCATTGGCCAGGGGGACTGGCAAGAGCGCTGGTATGGGTTCTGGATCATGGTGGTGCGGGCACAAAAATACAACTCCCATTCAATGTGGTTTGCTTCATGGCACGGGCCGCCTCATGCAGCAACCTTGTTTATGGTAATGGCAACCACCAACAGACACCCAAAAGTTGTCGCATGTGTTCTTGTGTTCATTTCCACCCAAAACTTGGTACTCAACGGGACACAACAACTACTCGTCTTTTTCGGTACACTATTTCGACAAAAAACCTGAAAAAAAACTGACCCACGTAATAAGATTAGTTTGACGAAACATTATAAAGTGGGGGGCGATGGTGCCATTTTAAAATAGGTTTTCACGTTAAGAAGTAACAGTCTTACCCAAAAATAGCCAACACTTTGTGGAAACAAATAGAGCTAAGTTACTAAGGACAGGGAAATTTTCACGTGCAGCATGGAAAAAAGCAACTTGGTAAAAATCCATGGTCTCACCCTACATCTGTAAAAATGACATAAGGTAGGGCCGGTTGCCCCAGAGGTGTAATAGTTGTTTAGGTCATGTACAGCATTCTGGAGGACTACCCCCCTTGGGTTTAAGTTTTTTCATTTTGGGATTGAAATATAGGGGATTTTACCCAAAACAGGCTCCTAATATATAATTATTTAGATATAATCAGCAGCTACATGTTAAAAAACGTCTGGTTACGGATTCAAAGGTATTATTAGTAAAGAAAACCCCAGGTTTAAAGTAACAAAACACAGTACCCGAGTAACATTATTATTTTTGCTCCCGGTTTCGTTTACACTCACAGGGCCAAATACAGGCAGTATATCTAATTCTATCTATGGGAGTTGCGTTTTTCAGAACAGAAAATCTTAAAAAATACTTCAGTGATAGAGGCCGACCCTGTTTTGGTAAGAGATTTTTTTTTTGCTTGTCAAAAAATACAATTATTGGTATTCACTCCTAGATTGTCACATATATTTTGTAACACCCAAACTATTCAACTTCTTTTTCTCGCAAGGTTGGTTTTTGTAGAGGTCTTTTAAATTTACTAATGTAGTTCGCCGGAAATGAAAAACAAAAGTAAATGTTTTTATTGGGCGATTTTAAAAATTACGCATTTTTTTGTTGTCAAGTTGCGGTTTGGTGACGGGCGTTCGGACAGGGAAAGCATTTAAAGTGAATGTATGTCTTGTGCTTACTTTTTATTGAATGTACTAAAAAATAACGTAGTTCCATAACATGAAATACAGGGCAATTTCACTCCATAACATGAAGTGTTGTATGTTATTTACCGGACGTGGGCATTTTCGTATTTTATAAATTTACGGATGGCTGTTGGTTTTTTTTGTTGGAGACATGAAAACCACTTAATACTAATAATTAGGGTAAATAAACATATTGCATTGTCCTGAACTTCCTAGTGCAAGTAAAGGATGGCTATGAATCACAATTTTGAAGACCCTAAAAGACAGTCTGGGAAAAGTTGCCTGAATGAAATCTCTTCATTGGGTTCCACAGTTAACAGTAGGTCAAAAGAAAGTTAAGAAGGCATAACAAATTTTACAAGTGGCAATCATTTGTGATTAGTAGTTTGCTGCCTATAAAATCTAGGTTTCAAGATCGACTTAATCAGGAACTTTGTAGTCTAAGGACCCATTTGGGAATTTTCATGTCAACTGTTATTTTTCAAAGTTCTTTTCTTCCCCCCAGAGGGGACCCCTATGTACAAATTAGAAGGGATATGTTGAAATGTACCTTGAATATGCTGTCAGTATTGGCTGTTGTTCTGTGTAAGTAACAATTATCTAGCCTTTTTTAAAAAACTCTTGCAGAGATATAGTAAAGGAAGGGGAAAGTATACGCAATGGTATTTTGCTTTGATTTTTTAAGAAAAAGGACTAGTAATTGTGACTGTGTTATTGATTTAAGCTACAACAAAATATGCAGTTGGGGGCGTGTTCCTCTTCAATCCCTCACCACCGGCGGTTGGTGTCCTGGTTAAACTTATGATGCTCTTCTCTTTATTATTCTGGGTTTAATTACACCCAATGGATGCTTCTTTAAAAGTTTTCAAAGTGGTCATTCTTCATCATCACCCCAAACATCATATGGGGGACATAATGGGACCATACATTTCCGCTACAGCATTAATGGGAAAATAAACCCCCCCTTTGACTTAAGGATGTCTGTATTTTCTATTTGGGGTTTACGGCGCACAATCGAAAAAAAAAAAAAAACTGGAGGGACGTGGAAGCAAAAATATGAGTTACATCCCAAACAAGTGTTAAGACCCGTGTTAGTCACCTCTTCGATCATGCAACCAGGGTTAGGGCAAGTGGTTCCAATTTGTAATTCATCTTTCATACCCCAAACGAATGGTACCAGAACCACATGGGGGTAAATTTTGTTTAAAGGTTTGATTGAAGTTGCATGCCTATCTCAGTTTAAAAAGAATTGATTCCACAACTTGAAATAAAACAAACGGTTCCATACATGTCATCCAACATGTGGAAAAATTGTTTTCATACTTATGCACCACAGTATTAATGATATTTATCATTTTTCCTAGATATCCAGTTAAAGAAATTTGGATTTGCAGGTGTCCACGGTGAGTATTGTATAAAATGAAATTGCTGATTCAACCTTTTAAATTGTTGAAAAATTTTCCCATTAATTTTGATAAAAAACCATTCATGTGTTGTCATTATCAGGGGGAATTTTTCATTCTTGAAATAAATAGTTTATACCATTCACACCGGGTCACGAAGTGGGTCCAAAAAAGGCAGCAAAGTCAATAGTGCAGGAAAAGGACGAAAGGCTCTTACAATCTAACGAGGCCAATTTCGTCATCTTTGCAAAAACTTTTGGTCAGAATGAGTCTACTAGGGACATCAGTACAAAAATACAATTAAATCAATAAGTAACATGTTCGTATGTTTCTGAGCTTATACTGAACTTAAAAACAAAAGGAGGTCTGGCTTGGGGGGGCCGTGAATCATCACCTGCGTAATATGAGGCCCCACATGCTTTCATAAACTGGGACAAAACTGTACGGCTTCTATAACAATATAGAAAGTGGGTCAGTAGGCAATGAAAAGAAGGGATAAGATTGTGCCTTCTGGAGTGTTTAGCTAGCTTTTCTCTTGATTGGCTGGGGACAGTTTTGACCTGCCATAACCCCAAGGATTTGAGACGTGGACCTCTAAAGATATCAATGTTTTAAACATACATTCTTAAGTTCATGACGGGGATAACGTCCATAAAATGTGGCCTCTAGAGTGTAAACCCAGGCTTTTTCCTTGGTTGAACTTTCAGTGGGACCCCTTCCTGCGTTTTGGGCGATGCCCACAAACACGGACAAAGATTGGAAAATGGACTATAGATCATTCAAGATTAACATTTTTGACACAGTTTTTCATTTAAGGATAACGGTCATAAATGCGCCTCTCTAGCTGTTAAAACTAGTTTTTCCTTGATTTGACCTGGTGGACCTATTATTCGAACGCTAAAAACAATGAACCCCACCAGTTTCAAAGTTGGACAAAAGATCTCAAGTTAAACACTTCTGGGCTCAGTTTAGTTTTTACATTAGATACAGTCATAAATGTAGCCATTAGTGTAATAAGCTTTTTCTTTGATTTAACCTTTGACCTAGTTTTTGACCCCACCTGAACTAGATTTGAACCTGAACTATAGATTAGAAAGATTAACATTTAGACCAAGTTTCATTAAGATATAGTCATAAATGTGGCCTCTACAGTGTAAACTAGCTTTTCCTTTGATTTGACCCGGTGATCTATTTTTTTTTATCCTTCATGACCCAGATTCAAAATGATCTTATGATCATCAAGATTAACATTCTGTTTAAGTTTCATGAAATTATAGTCATAAATGTGGCCTCTATAGTGTTAACAAGCTTTTCCCTTGATTTGACCTAGTGACCTAGTTTTTCAAACCAGATTACCCAATATCTAATTCGTCCAAGACTTTATTGACGATAACACTCTGACCAAGTTTTACTAAGATCTTGTCAAAATTATGACCTCTAGACTGTTAACAAGCTTTTCCTTTGATTTGACCTGGTGACCTAGTTTTTGACCCTAGATGACCAATATCAAACTCGTTTCAGATTTTATTGAGGGTAACATTCTGACCAAGTTTCATTAAGATTGGGCCAAAAATGTGACCTCTAGAGTGTTAACAAGCTTTTCCTTTGATTTGACCTGGTGACCTAGTTTTTGACCCAGATGACCCAATATCAAACTCGTCCAAGATTTTATTGAGGGTAACATTTTGACCAAGATTCATTAAGACTGGGCCAAAATTGTGACCTCTGGAGTGTTCACAAGCTTTCCCTTTGATCTGACCTGGTGACCTAGTTTTTGATCCCAGATGACCCAATATCGAATTCATCCAAGATTTTAGTGAGGTTAACATTCTAACCAAGTTTCATTAAGATAGGGCCAAAAATGAGACCTCTGGAGTGTTAACAGTCAAATTGTTGACAACAGACGGACGGATGACGGACACAGGGTGATCACAAAAGCTCACCTTTGAGTACTTTTGTGCTCAAAGGTGAGCTAAAAACAAGAAAGTAGGTCAGAAGGTCAAGGTCAGTCAAGTGATCCCTAATAACTTGGGTCATCAGGTAATTATAATTAAATAGTCTAGGTTATATGACCTGATAATTTTTTGAAATATTTTTTTCTTATGTAACTCATAATTATAACAAGCGACCCCCCCCCCCCCCCACCCCCGAGGCAAGGCCTCTTTTCACTCAAGGGACATAATTTGAAAAAAAATTTGTTAGAGATCCACCAGTCAATGTTACAATCCATATATCAAATGCCTAGACCTTGAACTTTTAGATAAGAAGATCTTTAATTGTTTTTCCTATATAAGTCTATGTTAAACTTGGTTCCCCCAGGGCAGGGCGTCTTTTCAACCTAGGGACATAATTTGAACTATTTTGGTAGAGAAACAGTAGGAAAGGCAACATACTTAATATCAAAAGCCTAGGCCTTGCAGTTTCAGGCAAGAAGATTTTTAAAGTTTTTTTCCTATATAAGTCTATTTTTAAACATGAGACCCCCTGGGGCAGGGCCTTTTTTCACCCAGGGGTATAATTTGAACCATTTTGGTAGAGTGCCACAAGGCAATGCTACATATAAAATATCAAAGGCCTAGGTCGTGTGGTTTTAGACAAGATTTTACTATATAAGTCTATGTAAAACTTGTGACCCCTAAGGCGGGGCCTCTTTTCACCCCATGGGCATAATTTGAATATTTTTTGACCACAAGGCAATGCTACATACAAAATATCAAAGGCCTAGGTTATGTGGTTTTAGACAAAACAATTTTTAAAGTTTTTTTACTATATAAAACTTGTGACCCCAGGGCGGGGCAGCTTTTCACCCCAGGGACACAATATGAACAATCTTAATAGAGGACCATAAGATGATGTCACATGCTAAATATCAAGGCTCTACTCCTTGCGGTTTTTGACAAGACTTTTAAAGTTTTTCCTTTAGATTTCCATGTCAGCAAGAGTTCTGCATGGAACTAAATTCTTTGAACAGTTTTGAAAGGGGACCACCCAAGGATTATCCCTGTGAAGTTTGGTGTAATTCTGCCAAGTGGTTTTCAAGATTTTTTTACGCCCCCGAAGGGAGGCATATAGTTTTTGAACCGTCTGTCCGCAATTTTCGTGTCCGGTCCATATCTTTGTCATCGATGGATGGATTTTCAAATAACTTGGCATGAATGTGTACCACAGTAAGACGACGTGTCACGCGCAAGACCCAGGTCCGTAGCTCAAAGGTCAAGGTCACACTTAGACATTAAAGGATAGTGCATTGATGGGCGTGTCCGGTCCATATCTTTGTCAGCGATGGATGGATTTTCAAATAACTTGGCATGAATGTATACCACAGTAAGACGACATGTCGCATGCAAGACCCAGGTCCGTAGCTCAAAGGTCAAGGTCACACTTAGGCGTTAAAGGTAATTTTTATGATAGTGCATTGATGGGCGTGTCCAGTCCATATCTTTGTCATTCATGCATGGATTTTAAAATAACTAAACATGAATGTGTGACACAGTAAGACGACGTGTCGCGCACAAGACCCAGCTCCGTAGGTCAAAGGTCCTAAACTCTAACATAGGCCATAACTATTCATTCAAAGTGCCATCGGGGGCATGTGTCATCCTATGGAGACAGCTCTTGTTAGAAAATGTTGACGGACGGACGTCGCACGACTGACACTGAGCGGTCACAAAAGCTCCCCTGACCATGAACCTTTGGCTCAGGTGAGTTAAAAATACGAGATAATTTGCCACAGTTCTATATTAACGTTTCAATTTTAATTTGTCTTAAGACATAGGTTATTATATTTATGGAAAAATTCAGAAACTGCTTGCCTGAATTTGAAATAATTTCACCTTCATATTCATTGGATCCCCTTGCCAATATTGTTAATCAAGGTGCGAGACTCATTCGAGTTAATGGCCCTCTTCTTCCAAAATGTTTTCAGTTAAATTGTGACTGACTGGACAAATATCCCATTACAGCACAAAGCAATGAACAAGTAACAAATTGATTTTTTTAACCATTTCCTTTTTCCTGAGAAGTAAGAAATCAGTACTGACTGCAAGTTGTTTTTTTTTTTCATGATTTTTTTTTTAACATGTAAACTACTGGTACCTTTCTAACTGATAATTAGGATAGGGGTATTGATCAGATGTTAAAACAAGATACTTAATTTCCTTCACTTCACTTTACAAACATAGTATCTGCGTGTATTAAACAAAATTTTACATGCAAATGTTCAGGAAAATGAAGATGACTAAGTGTTAATAATAAAGCCAAAAATTTTGTAATAAAATTTTGAATAGTTATGTTCTAAGTATCTATTTGAATATATGCGCTTAAAACTATTTACATTTCACTACCTGTATTATGCTTTTAACTGATATTTTTCTGTGGCCAAAATGCAATTTTACATGAATCAAACTGATAATATATTAAATCATGTAAATACATTAATTACAGCCAATTGTAAAGCACACCATGAAGAACATAGCCTTTTTTAGATTTTTTTTACCTGGTTTATGAATTATACACAAACATCAGAACACCATCAATTTATCCAGTTTTTTCTGTTCACACAAGATTTATAGAGGATATTTGTTAGTTTCGAGTGAATATGGAGTATATCTATGTGAGAAGTGAGAAGACTTCAAATATTCGCATGAGTGAAAATCTGAAAAATTTCTCACTTCAAGGTGAAATATATTCTACATTCACTTAAAACAAACCAATTTTCTTTTGATTTTATGCTGAATTACTTTGAGTTGTGCATTTAAAGTAACAAAATGGAATTTAGATAAAGCCATCAAGATTAACATTCTGACCAAGATTCGTTAAGATATGGTCATAACTGTGGCCTCAGGAGTGTTAACTAGCTTTTCCTTTGATTTGACCTGGTAACCTAGTTTTTGATCCTGCATGACCCAGACTTGAGCTTGACCTAAAGATCATCAAGATTAACAATGTGACTAAGTTTCATAAAGATACAATCATAAATGTGACCTCTCAAGTGTTAACAAGCTTTTCCTTAGATTTGACTTAGTGACCTAGTTTTTTAACCCACCTGACCCAGATTTAAATTTTACCTATAGATCATCAAGATTTACATTCTGGCCAAGTTTCATTAAGATAGGGTCATAAATGTGGCCTCTGGACTCCATTTTTCCTTTGATTTGAGAGGGTGACCAAGTTTTTGACCCTACATGACCCAGATTCAAACTGGACTTTAAGATCATCATTTATTTATTTATTTATTTGGGTTTAACGGCGCACCAACACAGTATAGGTTATATGGCGCCAAACAGGACTACAAATTTTGGTTCCACATCTCATTTACATCGAAATAAAAACATGAGGTATGGAATCAAAATCTGCATACCTGCTGGAATCACAGAGTTACTGCAAAACCAAGTGTTAAGACCCTATTAGTCGCCTCTTACGATCATGCAAGGGTAAGGGAGTGGTTCCAATTCTTTTCATAATTAGATTGTCCCAGAACCACATGGGGCTTAAGATCATCAAGATTAACAAGATTAACATTCTGACCAAGTTTCATGAAGATACAATCATAGATGTGGCCTGTACAGAGTTAACAAGCTTTTTATTTGATATGACCTGGTGACCTAGTCCTTGACCCCAGATGACCCAATAACAAACTTGTCCAAGATTTTATTTAAGGTAACATTTGACCAACTTACATGAAGAGTGGGCAAAAATGAGTGTTAACAAGCTTTTCCTTTGATTTGACCTGGTGACCTAGTTTTTGACCCAAGATTGAATTCGTCAAAGATTTTAATGAGAGTAACAGTCTGACCAAGTTTCATTAAGACTGGGCCAAAATTGTGACCTCTAGAGTGTTAACAGTCAAATTGTTGACGACGCCGATGACAGACAGACGACGGACACAGGGTGATCACAAAAGCTCACCTTTGAGCACTCAAAGTGCTCATGTGAGCTAAAAATTTATACAAAATGTACAAGTAGATTGGAGCGTTGTCTCTCACAGTGTGAAAATACAGATTTCATATTTTCACTGTTTGAGCGATGAGATATAAAAATATTTAACTGATAGAATACAGTATTTCATTAGATAGCATAAAATAAACAGTTACATTAACAGGTGATATTGTAGGTTGACTACACAATAAAAAATATTTTATATCCAGTTAATGTTGTGTTGAAGTGAACAATGTCATGAGTACTGGCTTACCCAGCCAGCTGTAGTTAGTATAGCATGTATAAACAACATTTTAGAATAAATTTGCACAAGTTTGTCTTTTTGTGTAAGATTAAATAACCATGATCAATTTTGACAAAAAATCCATAAAATTGTGCAGTATAGATATTGTACTTCAAAAACAACTAAATTTTGTCAATGTAAATATGTGTTTTAATGGAGTTTGACTGCCCATTAGATTTCAGTATTTTGGAGTAAACTTTCGGTCTTAACAACACTATTTTTTTACAAGCTGCGTGTGTAGTATAAGTCATCATATCCTTCTATGTTGAAGATAATTTGTCCAACTGTTAAGGTTTAGGAGTATATCACCAAAACACAGAAATATTTTATGAACGAACAACACCGTTACCAATATTTTACCTGACCACTACATGTTCTGCCGTACTGTCCCGTACTGAAAATATTCTGAAAAAGTTGCCCCCCTTTGAAAATGAATGCCATTTGTAAAGAAATAAATATAAACAATCGCTGAAAACTGTGTTCCACCTAGTTATGTGAAATTTCAACACTCGCACGCTATTACAAATGCATCAAAACAAACATGTGTAACAGTTCCTTGAAAATGGTGAGTTTTTAAAAGCGCTTGACTGTCTGGAAGTGGGGCCTGTTTAAACAGTTCTTTTTTTCGGAATCCAATGCTTATATCAGTATACTGACACTTGTTTTGTAGAGTAATATAAGTAATATACACGCTATCATTACAAAAACAATGAAACAAGTGTCAGTATACTAAAATAAACATTGAATTCCGAAAAAAAGATTTCCAAATGGGACCCACTTCCGGGCAGTCAAATGCCTTCAAAAACTCACCATTTTCAAAGAACTGTTACACATGTTAGTTTTGATTCATTTGCAATCGCATGCAAGTGTTGAAATTTTACATAATTAAGTGGAACACAGTTTTCAGCAATTGTTTATTTTTATTTCTTTACAAATGGCATTCATTTTCAAAGGGGAACAACTTTTTCAGAATATTTTCAGTACGGGACAGTACGGCAGAACATGTAATGGTTAAGTAAAATATTGGTAACGATGTTATTCGTTTATAAAATATTTCTGTGTTTTGGTGATATACTCCTAAACCTTAAGGATGTACAAGCGAATTTTTTCTAACGTTAATAATTTTTTCATACCCTGTGAGCTTGAAGAGCATTAGTTTCTAAGACAAACTGGAGCAGAAAAAACATAGGTCAATGAACTCGTTTTAATTTTATAGGGTATTTTCTTCACCTACTGTTCACACATTCCTGATTTTTTTTTAAATTTAAGAACTGTTGGTACTTTATAAAACATAAAATATCCTACTTAATCTTATAGGGATTTCAGGTCTTACAGGTTAATATGACTATAATGGTGTCAGTATTATATAAGCGTAACTGTCACTAATAAATCTCTTTAAGTTTTACATGTTGACATAATTACCCCACCCCCTTTATTTTCAATGGGAAAAACATATTTAGATCTACAAAAAAATTCTGATGTTAAGATTTTCAAAATATTTTGCAGCATTAATGACACACAAAAATGCTTCAAAATGGAAAGAAAAAAAAAATGGGGTCACCTTAAGAAAAAACTAAAAAGTGGTGAATTTTGATATTTTTGTTATATTTGTTTTAATTTATATTTTCTAGATAATATAAAGTGCTATCTTGAAAACTTTTATTTTAATTATAGCTTAACATTATATGTACCCGTCAGAAAAATATCAAAACCAAACCTGATCTACTTTAATAGATACTTGAAATTACTTACCCCTACCCCATTGTAAATTTTATGTCAATTTTAGGCAAATGCCAGCCAAAAATGTTTTTGCAAAAAGCATAATATATTTGATTAAATGGTACATTATTAGCCATATTTCAATTATTTAGCATTAATTTTTGGCAAAACTTTTAATTTGTTAGAAAGCAATATTCGAAGAAACATTTTTTCGAAATGGCGGATATCCTGAAAAAAATGCTCGTACATCCGTAAGGCTTTTGTACAATTTTTAAGAGAAAAATTTAGGCCTGAAAATATGAACTGCTATTGAATTGTGATGGCACTTTAAACAAGTCTAATAAAATGATAAATGACTTCTTAGTTAATAATTGTTTGCAGCTTAAACAAGTTAAAACAACCTGTAAGGGCATAAAAATATATTCCTAGAAGCCCATTTTTAGTTAAATTTCAATTTCACAAAACCGAGACTTTGAAGTGTAGAAATAACAAGAGCTGCAGACTGTCACAAAATACGACTGTCATCATATTTGGCTAATTGAAGGACTATAACCCAAGAGTGCCTGGAGCGGTTTGGCTTGTTATCAGACTTGGCCGAGAAATTATGCCCACAAACATTGTCAGCAAGTTTGTTGAAGATTGTATGATAATAGCTAGACAAGGAGTGGACAAGGCTAAATTTGCAGATTTAGAGTAAATCAAGGAATATTATTCAAGAGTGCCTCAGGCAATTTTGATGGTTATCAAACTTGACTGAGATATTTTGCTCAATTATCTGTTTGTAGATCAGATGAATGCTGTTAGACTTAAGGAGCAGAAAAGGCTTAATTTGCAGATTTTGAGTATTTTAAGGGTTGTGCGTGGATGATTTTGCTGGTTTTCAAACCTTTCCGAGATATTATGCCAACAAATATTGTCATCAAGTTTGGTAAGACTGGATGATAGCTATTTGACTTAGGGAGCGGCCTTGCCTTTGGACGCTAACCACCCAACCGCCACGGGTGTTCACATAATACGCCCTGCTCTTACAGAGACAGGCATATAAAAGGAAAGCAGTCCGGAACATGACACCTTTTCGTAGTATTACGGTATTTTGTTCAATTGTGATTTATAGCAGTGAAAATGCACTGTAGCCGTTTATCATCACCAACATCATAGAATTATACTTATTCAGTGTTTTGATACACTTTATTTCTCTTATTACTTAATATTTTTGACACAGACTGAAGTTATTGTGCAATATCTTCCTCCGCCACTGGAGTCAATAAACACATCCAGTTTAGCAATCCAGCATCAAAATAGTTAAGCGTGTTGTCTCCTGTGACATCTCTTGTTCAGTTGTGGATGTTTAATTACTAGTAGTATTTTTTAAACTAATGATTCAAATGCTTCCTTTAAAACAATGAACATATGTTTGCAATCGCTCATGTCTGATAAATGATCTGGATCAGGCAAGTTCAAAGTCTGCAGAATACTGGAAGCAACATTAACAAAATGCTCATCAATCTGCAAGAAGTTGTTGCTGCAAATGTCTTTTAATTGCTGTATGTCAGCTATGTCCTCATTGAGATAATTTTGCGCTCCTGAAAAAAAAAATGCATTTCCAAAAACTAAATGTAATGTTTGCAGTGTTACTGGCTATATAAACTAAGGTTAAAATACATTCTATTATTGGTTAGGTATGTTTTACATGTAATGTTTTATAATAAGTTTATTTTATTTTTGTCGGGTTAAACACTGCACAATTTCAGGTCATATGTGGGCTTTCCAGCTTTGATGCTGGAGAAAACCCCAGGTGCCCCTCTGTGCATTACTTCATCAAGAGCCGGCAACTGGGTAGAACCACTTTCATTCCTCAAGCCAGCTGGATGGCTTCCTCACATGAAAAATTCCACGCCCTGAGTGAGGCTCGCACCAACATCAATAAGGGGCAAGTAATGTGAAGTCTGAGACCTTTACCCTCGGCCATGTAGGACTCCCGTTATATGATAAGATGTAAGCTAAACAAGAGCTGTCTGATGACAGCGCGCTCGACTATTCGAAGAATTGATTGAAGAATGGCGTCAAAATATTTCCACGGATATTCAGACAAAAGAAATAAATAATTTAGACAAACAATGTTCCTGTATAACTTTGATTTCGATAAGTCTTGCACTAAATGGCAATATATGAGCCAATTTCAAAGTCCAAAAAGGGCCATAATTCAGTCAAAATAGTTATGTACTCTTGCCTACAGATGGGAATCATAATGATAAACAAGTGTTCAAAGTTTAAAAGCCATATGTCAAATAGTTTTGACAAAACATGGACTTGTATGAAAACAGAACCATTTTCAAAGTCCAAAAAGGGCCATAATTCAGCCAAAATAGATGACAGAGTTATGTTCTCGTTCCTACAGATGGAGACTATTATACTAAACAAGTGATAAAAGTTTCAAAGCCATATGTCAAACACTTTATAAAAAATATGAACTGGTACGAAAAACTTAACCAAGATTTCTAAGTGAAAAGGGGCCATAATTCAGCCAAAATCCTTGATAGAGTTATGTACTCTTGCCTATAACTGGACATGGTGATGGTAAACAGGTGCTGAAAGTTTCAAAGCTTTATCTCAAAAGACTTTGTCAAAATATGAACTGGTATGAAATATTAACCCAGATTTCTAAGTCAAAAAGGGCCATAATTCAGCCAAAATCCTTGATGAAGTTATGTGCTCTTGCCTATAACTGGACATGGTGATGGTAAACAAGTGTTGAAAGTTTCAAAGCTTTATCTCAAAAGACTTTGTCTAAATATGAACTGGTACGAAAAACTTAACCAAGATTTCTAAGTCGAAAGGGGCCATAATTCAGCCAAAATCCCTGATGGAGTTATGTACTCTTGCCTATAACTGGCCAAGGTGATGGTAAACAAGTGATAAAAGTTTCAAAGCTTTATCTTAAAAGACTTTGTCAAAATATGAACTGGTACGAAAAACTTAACCATGATTTCTAAGTCAAAAGGGGTCATAATTCAGCCAAAATCCTTGATGGAGTTATGTGCTCTTGCCTATAACTGGCCATGATGATGGTAAACAAGTGTTGAAAGTTTCAAAGCTTTATCTCAAAAGACTTTGTCAAAATGTGGACTGGTACGAAAAACTTAACCAAGGTGTGACGCCGACGCAGACGCCGTGGTGAGTAGGATAGCTCTACTTATTCTTCTAATAGTCGAGCTAAAAACAACACACTGCTAAAAAACAACACGCTTTACAATTACATTAAGCATTTAAGCTCATACCTACTATTTCCGGATTGCTGTGAAGAACATTTGGAATACCAGGTACTATATCTCCCACTTTCTGTTTTCTTATGGAGTGAGTATTCCATATAAAGCAAACTTCCTTCAACTGATTATTTATAATTGGCAGGTAAGAAAACTGCAAACACATCCTGAAAGAATATTTAACATACATGTAGATGCTGAACATGTCTACAATTTCTTTATTTCATTTCATAATGATAATAGAAGGTTAAATATAATAGTAAAACTGAGAATTTCTAAATGTAACAAGGGAGCACTAATGATCATTGACCTGATCAATGATAATCCCATATGTTGAAACTAGGATATTTTTATTTATTTTTTGTTGGGTTTATTGTCGCACCGACACAATTTTAGGTCTAAACTAGGATATTAGTTACAACCCTTGAATTTTGTGAAACTTTATAGAAGCTTTTCTAAAAGGAGGTATGCATTATTTCATCATTTTTCTTATTACTACACTACTTTTCAGCTTCGGATCAAAGGTTGCAATTTGTTGAAAGTACATAATGAAGCTTTGCCATCAAGAGGAGCTCCGCATATTATCTTCATGCATCAGTCAGATAAATTTTCACTAAGTTATTGCCCTTTGATGTTTTACAGCTTATTGTACTGTAGAACAAATATTAGTTTGGAGTAATTTTTAGCAACCACTCATCAGCCTCCACACGCTTGAATTTATCAAAACTTCATAGATAGGTTCACCCCTAAGTGGAGGTGTACATTTTATCTTGATGTTCCACACAGAGGACATAATAGTTATTACCCTTTGATTACTTGAATAGTAATCTGTAATGCAATCTAAGACATGATTATTTCTCATCCATCGCTAGCTGAAATTCAACAATTACTGAAAGATGCTTTGAAAACAATGCAGTGGTGGCCCTATATTATTTGTTTGCTTCACTACGTGAGTAGGTCATGGTAAAGATTATTGAAGATAACTACTGAAATCTGTTTAAATATAATGGTGGTTCAAATTCCTTTGCTGTAGATTGAAAAACAAGAAAGTAGGTCAGAAATTCAGGGTTAAGAATATTTAAAATCAGTATCAAAAGGTATAAATGTGGTCCAAATTTAAATGCTATAACTTCAAAAACAAGAAAGTAGGTTAGTAGGTAATGAGGAAGACTATTCAAGATGAATATTGAAATCTGTATCAAACATTATGCTTGTTGTCCATATTTCTTTACAATTGGGTCCAAAAAAGTCTACAAAAAACAAGAGGGCCATGACCGCCCTATATCGCTCACCTGTTATCATTGTATTTGAGGACAAGAAGGTCCTCGGAAAAAATATCTAAGTGCAAAGGACAGGAACAACAAAGGAAAGAAATTTAACAAAAAAGAAAAATAAATTCTTAAAATGTACCGACATGTCAAAATACACCTAAAAATTGGAGGTACCATCCATGTTATACCATAGAAAAGTGGTCTCGGTTTTTCCCTTTGGCCAATATAAAAAAGTTACTAAAAATAAGCTATTTATAGTAACATAAAAGGGAAGTAATTAAAAAGAAAATTACTGTAAGTGAAGAAAAGAAGGATCTGCCAAATAAATCTGTTGACATAAATGAAGTTTCAGATCTGTATCTTCATTAGTTACGGAGATATACCCATTTTAATTTGAAATAAAGGGAGGTAATTTGACATAAAATCAGTCCATAGTTATCTACCCTGATTGGCTCAGTCCAACTAATGACAATAATGAAATTTGAAATAAGTCCTATAAGTACTTACTGATATAAATCCATTTTGACTACAATCAGGGGAGGTAATCAGATATGAAATAACTCTGAAACCTATGATTTGATCTGATTTGTCATGGAATCCAAGATTTGTTGTTGCTGAAGATGTGTTGGAAGTTTGTATTAAATAAAACCATAAATGAAGTCTATATGGCTGCAAAAGCCAAAATAGCCATTTTTGGACCTTTAAGGGGCCATAACTCTGGAACCCATGATGGAATCTGGCCAGTTCAAGAACGAAACCAAGATCTTGTGGTGATACAAGTTGTGTGCAAGCTTGGTTAAAATCAAATCATAAATGAAGTTGCTATTGTCCAGACAAGGTCAAAATAGCTAATTTTGGCCTTTTCAGGGGCCATAACTCTGGAACCCACAATGGAATCTAGCCATTTCAAGAAAGGAACCAAGATCTTGTGGTGATACAAGTTGTGTGCAAGCTTGGTTAAAATCAAATCATAAATGAAGCTGCTATTGTGCAGACAAAGGTCAAAATAGCTAATTCTGGCCCTTTCAGGGGCCATAACTCTGGAACCCATAATGGAATCTGGCCAATTCAAGAAAGGAACCAAGATCTTATGGTGATACAAGTTGTGTGCCAGTTTGGTAAAAATCAAATCATAAATAAAGCTCCTGATGTGCAGACAATGTCAAAATAGTTGATTTTGGCCCTTTCAGGGGCCATAACTGTGGAACCCATAATGGGATCTGGCCAGTTCAAGAAAGGAACCGAGATCTTATGGTGATACAAATTGTGTGCAAGTTTGGTTAAAATAAAATCATAAATTAAACCACTATCATGCAGACAAGAAATTGTTGACGGACGGACGCACGAACGGACGGACGACGGGTGATCACAAAAGCTCACCTTGTCACTATGTGACAGGTGAGCTAAAAATACCTCCATGCATGAAGAAAATTGCTAAGGACAGTCATTATTGAATTTAACCTTTGACCTCAGAGTGTGACCTTTACCTTTGACATAGGAACCTGCGGTTTGCCCACGACACTCCGTCTCAATGAGGTTAACAATCATGCCAAATATGAACGAGATTGCTGCATGCATGTCAAAGTTTTGGTCAAGACAAACAAATTCAGACGAACGCACATACAATGAACAGCCATTTGGATAACTATGTCTTCCCTTCTGCAAGCGGGCTTGAAAAAAATCCTTAAAATTGCTAACAGTCAGATAAATGGACAGAATTGCCACCAAAATGAAGGAAGGGGCCATTTCTTTTGTTATTTTCATTTGTTGTTTAGGGAGTCCTATTTTAAACGGAATGGAACTATTGTTCTCTTTACAGTTTGATGGCACACTTTGGACAGTCAGACACCAAGGTTATAACATAATTTCATCCCTTCCGGGGTATAAAATGTAGCAGAATGTGTTAACATTGAAAGACCCTGGTAAATGTTTTTCTACGTGGATAATCCAAATGATGAATCTTACCTATGAATAAGACTTTCTCTATCAAATAAACCATTACTTTCTAAATTCTGGAAAAAAAAAAACATGTGAAATTATCAAATAATTGTTTCATAATCTTAAGGAACATGTTAATAAATCTATTCACATGAAAAATATTCTCTTTCTCATTCCTTCCCATCAAAATTCAAAGAGATATCTTTAAGGTAGGAATATGTTAGAAATTGACTTAAACTAACCCTAAGGTTAGAAACCTATCTGTAGATATCACTTGATATTAGAAATGCATGTTCTAATCTGAAAAGACACTTTGTGCAATGCTTATAATAAATTATGCTAAATCATGAACTTTTTTACGTTAAAAATGACAAACAGTAAAACCAGTCTATTAAGACCACCCTTTGGAGAGCTAAATTATGGTCTTAATTGGGAATTTGTCTTTATACACAGGTTAGAATAAACTGTACATCATAAAATGGGAAACAGAACATTGGTCTTTAGATTCAGGTGTTCTATATTTAGAGATGGTCTTTACACAGGTTTGGCTGGAATTTGAAAAAGTAAACCAGTGTTAGCAAACCAAGTGTGTGTCCATAAAGGTGACAAGTCAGATTATATTCCATCAAGCAGTTTCTGATTTTGGTTTTAAAAAGGACACAACTATGTCAAAATTCAAATCTGTATTATGGAGATTGTTTCCCATTGTGTAGAGTTTGATAGTTAATAACTGTTTTAAGTTTTAAGTCAAAAGCTTAAATAGTTACATAGGTAAGTCCAAACAAAGAAAAATCCAGATGGCCACACTAATGCATGCTCATACACCAAACAGCTGTTGGGACGACCATGTCTTAGCTGCCACACAAGCTGGCCAGACAAAAAATTCAATTTTGAGTAAGTATGCCCAAGGGCAGAATGTTGAGGCCACCAGCTGTCAATTGTGCCTTGACCTTTGACCTTGTTGCGCATGATACTCTGTCTTATAATGGTGAACATTTATATCAAGTTATATCAAAATCCCACCATGCACGAGGAAGAAATGCTCCGGACAAACTTCAATTTGACCTTCTAACCTCTGACTGTGACCTTGACCTTTGAGATAGGAACATGGGGTTTCGAGCATGACATGCCTTCTCATTGAGGTAAACATTCATAAAAAATATAAAAACGATTGGCGCAAACATGTCAGAGTTTATCAATTTGTTTATCATATGAAGATTTTTATATTTTTATCCTTGACAGCCCCTATGATCAAACAAGCAGTTCATCCAGGCTAGTTCTCATCAACTTCCACCACACAGTTTCAGATAAGATGTGGATAAATGGACAGAGAGTGATTACAAAAGGTTACCTCAAGCACTGTTAAAACTGGCCTGAATATCATCTCACCGACAGCCCTCAAACATTAAGGATAATTCCTTTAAATTTAAGATCACCTTGAAATGGTCAATCCAGAAGTCAGCTCTACTCTGTCTTAAGTAACCCCACCATCTCTCAATCCTCTGAAAAAAAGAAAACAATAGTATGTCAGCTAAATATGTGATTATCAACTTCAAACTTTGTAGGCAGGTAGGTAGCGCTGAGAAAATGAACCCGATTGGTAGGTTTAAGGTCAGCATTTCCATTTGAGATAAAAGATTGAATATGTCAGTCAAATTTAGTGTCTAGAGTATAACTATTAAATTAACCATCCAAGGTATTGACTTAATTGTTTTATTTTTTTATTTTTTTTTTTGGTTGGATGTAACCAACACATGATAGGTCATATGGCGACTTTCCAGTGTTAATGGTGGAGGAAGACCGCCAGATGCCCTCCGTGCATTATTTCATCACGAGCACGGGTAGAACCACCGACCTTCTGTAAGCCAGCTGGATGGCTTCCTTACATGAAGAATTCAACGCCCTGAGTGAGGCTCGAACCCACATCAATGAGGGGAAAGTGATTTGAAGTCAGTGACCTTAACCACTTGGCCACGGAGGCCCCCTAGGTATTGACTTTAAAATTAGGATATAGGCAGCTGTTAATGAGATGATATACAGAAAGCATGAAT